>NC_085140.1:461765451-461803011 GCF_024139115.2 Armigeres subalbatus | reverse complement strand
AATAAAATCTTTTGTTGGTACAATTCTTTGTCTTTTGACTTTTTTCGTAACTTTCACCAAAAGAAGGAATTTATTCAAGTTTCAGTTGCTCTATGAATTTTTAGGACTGGCTACTTGATACCGGAGTTATTCGGACTTAAATGGTGTTAGCTTTTGGCCATATGCCAGAACGTGACATCGGAAATGATTATTTTAGATATTTTGAAGAGAAACGACGCAAACCATACCAAATTTGATCGGCCTGTATTCCGTAATGGACGTTCCGCCGAACCTGTTACGAGGTCATTTTACTGAAATAGGCGAATACCATCATGCGGCATATCAAACTTCATGATTAAAGTTATGGTATCTTTGGAGACCCTGGGCCATATTTGAATCGATTAGAACTGGTAAACTGATTTACTGAGTACCGTTCAAGGGTCAATTTTGGGAAATAAGCAAACCCCATCATGCGGCGTATTAAACTTCACGATTTCAAAAGCTATGCCATTCCATGACCGTATTTGAACCGATTGGAACCGGTAAACTGATTTGCTGATATTAAAATGGCTGGGAACAAAAGAAAGCTGAGGCCCCTCAGCTGAACTGAAAGGGCGTGGGACTTATATCCGAAAAAGGCCCGTTCGCCTTAGGCAGAGGTCCAGATCTATATCGCGTTGTACAGACCTGCATCCTTCAG
This sequence comes from Armigeres subalbatus, assembly GCF_024139115.2. Classification (NCBI taxonomy): domain Eukaryota; kingdom Metazoa; phylum Arthropoda; class Insecta; order Diptera; family Culicidae; genus Armigeres; species Armigeres subalbatus. Next base: position 461,802,332 of record NC_085140.1, on the reverse strand, counting down.
GAAACAAAAGAGTGCAGCCGTATTAGCTTTATCATCAGCCAGCGCATCCCGGATGCTAGCTGAATACCAAATGATTCCTGGAGTGGTCAAATTTCGGGCACCTGCATACAAAGTGCTCAGCGCTGTTCCAAACCTCGCAAAGTCACATTCCGACCGGAAAGGGCCCCACGGAAGTTGTGGGAGACCCTGGTATGCCCGGTCCGGAGTCTGGAAGATGGTCTGCTGTTTTGCGAGGTCAGATCATGCCAGGGACAGTGGTGCCTTTACCTTCTTAGGGTGGACGTTGTTGCTGTTCCAAGCCCGGTCCCAGTCCTGCCGACGACACTTTTGTTCATTTTTAACGTCGGCCAGGGACGGAACGGTATAGGGCGAGCCTTCATGCTCCACGAAGGCAAGCGCGTCAGTTTCACATTTCCCTAATGCCGCAATGGCGGAATCCATACGAAACAGGTCGCTATACCTGCAAGGATTCCTTCGATCCACAGGTGTTTTGGTGTGTGGTTTGGAGGCAGCCACCACACTGCGAGTTCGTAAGGATAGCACCGGTTTGTTTGCTGGAAGGGTGGCAGCGACGAAGATGGCTGCAGCTTCGGCGGAAAATACGCTGCACTGAGACGGTAGCTTTCGGACCTGGCTAGATTGGTACCGGAAACACTGAAACCTTTCCTCTGCTAGACATGGAACCATTGGTGATGTACGGTATGGTTCCGAAACGAGTGGCACGAGCTTGATGACCGACCTTCTTAGCTCCTCGGAGTTGTCGCTCTTCGGAAGGCGCTGCGATGGAGTTTCGATTTTGACGGGAGGATTAATAGTTTCTTGCTTCCGTGCGCCACTGGGGAGACCGGTGCTTGCCTCGCTTCTAGATCCGGTCAGCCTGTCGAGGAGAGGGATCCGTACTTCCTGATGTCACCGCAGCATAGGAAGTCCCTTGCAGCAGATGGCCGCGAGATTCTATGCCAGAAAGGAAGACTCCGGCTTCGACACAAGTGCTTCAGCTGGCGTGGAAGGAAGGAGACCGAAGCCAGTCGGACGTAGCTGTTCAATACTGGGAAAGCACGCTGATGAGGTCCTCTGCACAGAACAGGTCAGCTCTAACCCATATAGCAGGCGACTATCAGGTTGCTTGGCCATGACTGTACCTGGTGTGCCGGTTGTTGGTACGGTGTTTTGCGGCCAGGGTTTCATCAGGCTGATTCGCTGCTTGCAGGCCATCTCTCCGCCCGGAAGTGTGGTAAAAGGTAAGTCGCCGGTCGATATCGACGCCAAAACGCGAACGATTTTCCGGTTAGGTATAGGTCGTGGCAAGCTCAAGGGCGGGCTCTGACTTGATGGTGGCCATGGCAAACTGGCCCCGGATGCACTTACCCGCATTCAGTAAAGCCAATGGAGATGGTCCAGCGCAGCGGTGGATTGCGCTAACCGCCGCCTGTGCTTTAATACTAGTTCGCCGAGTTCCACCATACGACAACCAGGAGGATGTCGTCGACGTAGACAAAGAGTGGAGTTTGGCTGTGTATGCCGAACCGTTCATTGCAATCAGGAAAGGGTGACCGAAGAACTGACCCTTGGTGGACTCCAGTTTCCGGCATACTCTCCGAATGCAGAGCCGCCAATGAGGACCGTGAATGTGCTACCCGTCAAGAAGTTTTTGATAAAGGCAAGCATGTTGCCAGTGATGCCCCATTCTCGTAATTTGTTGAAAACCAGGGGTGTCAAGGTCCTGCTGAAGGCTTTGGCAATGTCCAGCGAAACCAGATCAACATGCTTGCCTTCGTTATACACGCTCTGTAGCACATTGCCCAGGTTGGCAAAGTATGTGCTGGTGCCATATCCTGGGCGAAAGGCGTGCTGTTGAAAGCCGAATCTTCCATCTGCTTCCAATTTTTCACGGAGCCGGTGGTTGACCATTCTCTACATGGTTTTACAGGCACAGGAGGTGAGGGAGATCGGTCGAAACTTGGAGGGAGTCTTAATTCAAATTCCACCAGATTTTTGAACAGAATTTCTGGAAATATTCTGTATACAGTTGCTATAGTTGCTATAGCAACTTCCGGATTCACGCTCCGGAGTTCCTACATGGAATAAAACCCGATTTATCATTAAACGGAGGTGATTTTTCATCCCTGTGAGAGATTCTCACACAACATATTTATCCGGATAGAATGGCGGGTGATAAATTCGTGAGCGCCGGCTTGCCGGAAAATTTATTTTTCTTTGTCGTCGCCTCTTCAGATAAATTTTACAAACATATTTTCAAAAATTTAGGACCGCAAAGGGAATTGAACCCAAAACAATTTTAAAATGCTTAGAGCGCCCACTATAACCACGCCACCACATGAACTGATTGAAAGCATAGAGAAAAACTGCTGTATTGAATTTTCTACTTATCGTGGCGCATCGTCAGATTCCATCAGTTTAGAGAGGAAAGAAGCAGCATTTGATTTTCGCGAAACACGGAAGAAGGATAACCATTTTCTGCATCGATCGTTGTGCGGAGTTTATCGCACTGCAATTTATCCGGATAAAATGGATTTGGATAGATCTATTGTCGAGTGAGTGAGAAATCCGAACCATGTTCCGGATAAATTCCTGAAGGGCTTTATTACTTTTTCTACTTGTCATAAAACGAGCGTAATCCATTTAATTCCACCATTAATTGTACCTTGACAGATACGTATTTCGACCTCAACAGTAAGGATCCTCAGTGTCTCGTACTTGGCTTTCTAAGTGACTTTTTTCATAACTTCTTGATGGAGATTCTCATTACTTCTTGAAGACTCCTGAAAGAATTTCCCGAGGAATTTCTGTTGGAACATCGAAAGGATTTACCCGGAGGAATTCCTGGGGAAATTTCGAATAATTTCTGAAGAAACTGCTAGAAGAATCGTGAAGGAACACCGAGGAGTTCTGGAGGATGCTATTGGCAGAAATTTCTGGACGAATTTAGAGGAGCTCCTAGAAAGAATTGCAAAGGAATTCCTGGAGGATTTTTCGGAGAAATCCCTGGAACTTCCGGTCAAATTCCTGAAGGAGCTTCAGGAGGAATGTAAGAAAGAATACCAGAACGATTTTTTGCAGAAAATCGCAAAGGAATTCTCAGAGAAAATCCTGGAAGGATATTTTTAGAAGAATTACTGAGGAATTCAATGTAGAATTAAAAGAAATAAAAGTGTGTGATAGGTGTTCTCTGAAGGTGTAATTTCTCTGATTTTTTTAAAGAAGACTTTCCATTCAACACCAGATCTTTTTCAATTCCTTGTCGACATTCGTAAGATTTTTTTTTTTATCATTTGAGACAAATTTCTTGAGGAAATAAAAAAGGATTTATTATGGGAGTTCATAGATTTCTTCTGCAAAACTTGTAAGGTTGTGAAATTAAGAAGACTTCCCGTTTGAATTTTAGAGTATTTCTTTATTTTCTTCTAACGGAAATTATTATAAATTTTAAGCAATACCGAACGAAGCATACTGATTTTGTTTTTCAAAAGGGGGTTGGTAACGGAAGGGTTAATATATACAGTTAAACCTCCATGAGCTCGATGTTCTATGACTCGATATCGACTCATGGAAACAAATTATTCCATATTAAAATTTTTGTTTTACTGGTTTACTATGATGGTCCCTTTGAACAGATTTCCAAGGGTTTTTATATTCCACATCTCGATATTTCTATTAGTCGATGGTCCCTTCAATATCGACTCATGGAGGTTTGACTGTAATACCTGTGAACGAATACAATGCTCTGGAAGAACTTCTTTGCTCCAAAGGCCTTGGCGACTACATCACTCTTCAAAATGAACATGACATCGATAATTTGGAGATATTTGCCAAAATGGAAAAGGAAGACATCAACCTGTTCTGCTTAGAGATCAGCTACAAAAATTGCTTTCCGACAACATTTGACAGAGCTAATGAGTTTTTTTTTTCAACCATAGTGTGAACTATCATATTAAATTGGTCTGTTTTTTCCACTTTGTAGCAAAAGACTATACACAGAACGGTAAAAAAACAACAAATACGACTTTTATTTTATACAACTTTGAGCGTGCTTACAGCGACACACTAGGAGTTAACTTTCTGAAATCAGTATGGCATCATCGAAAAAATATTTGGTAAGCGTAGTAGCGGACACTTCTCTACATAACCGGTACCAAATAGATTTTCATGAAAAGTTCCTAATTTTGAGAAATCCCGCGTTCGATGTCTTTCGCCATACAAATTTCTGGTGGTTAATTCATACTGGCTATTTGTGCATATACGAAAGCGCCTGGATGCTGGCAGCGGAGGATAGAATACCAGCCACTGTCAATAATTTATTGTTACAGTACTGAACTGCCCATGATCGCATAGGGTTTCTTACCCCATTCCCGGCCTAACATGCATACGACTGCATTATTTAATTGATATTTATGACAGGAATTAACTTTTCCTGAATTTCGTGGGCCGTGCAATACTGCAAAGGGGTTCACTTCTGCTTGAAAAAAGGCTTTTCTTGGTAAACATCGTTTGAAACAGATTTCATTTGATTTAAATTAACGATGTGCAGAACTCATTTCAGTCTTAGCGATTCCATATCCGGCCCACTTCCAAACCAGTTCCTGGCCTAAGCAAAATTTCGCTCAATCTCTCAACATCTTACTCTCATTCTCTCTCGGGACGGTAGAAAATGCGACGTAAACAAAAATATGCACGTTCAACGCCGATGCAGCAGTGCCCAGATAGGTGATTATTTATAATAATTTTTATTTGGTTGAAAAGATATATTCACTCATCCAAATTACTTCCAAACGCTTCTAAAACTATATTTTTCACTTTTGAAATCGAGAGAATTATAAATAACATGATAAGCGTCAACGTTTTAGATGATTTTCTCCTATGAACGATGATGAAGTATTTTTTTCATCACTAAAAGAAGACTCCTGGCCTTTTAGCTTGGCACGGTGCAGCTAAAGAAGTTCTTAGGGCCGAGGTGAATTTTTTTTATTTCAGTTTGAGGATGGTACATTTTTAAATGTATTGTAATATCTTTATATTAGTTTTTAGTGAAACGAACAAATAAGAAAATATTAAAGTGCGTGAGTTTAAAACTATTGTGTGGATATTAACAGCTTCAAGCAATGATTGTATCGAGAACTGTGACGATTTTCAGGTAGGTGTTTATATGAAAATACCGTTTTGTAAAAGTGGAAAGATTCACTCCGGCTCAGTGGTGTAATAGTGGAGATTATTTTCTATAATTGGACCAATTAGGAGTGAAATCAATGGTTGGGAAATATTGAGTTTTGTGCGAAATAAATGGGAGACTTTTTTAAAATTATCAATCAGAGACCTACGGCTTCCAAAAAGTATAAATCCTTAGTTTTCTGTACAGTGAGCCGGGAATCGGGTCCACAGGCCCAAGTAGTGATTTACCCTATTTGTAACATTTGCATTTTTAATGATTTTGTAAATCGTTTGTCAATCCTGAGCATGAGCATGAGCATGATTGATCGCCCACGGTTGCTACTCCGTTATTGCCAGGTCAGCTGTAATTACACAGAGAACCAAAGGATGATGTTTGGGACTAACAACATCTTCAATGTGTAAAAACTGGTGACCAAAAATTGAGCAATACCAGCGCCGGCCGTGTCCGAATCAATTAAGGAATGGGTAGGAAAATGTTGACGTGATTACTCGCTTGAATGGAAGCCGACGAGTCATCTGCACTTCCACGAATAACCACTGGGATTTTGGATTAATGGGAAAGGCAGTGTGGCGGGGTTCGTTTTGGTAAACGGAATGCCGGGTGTGACGTGTATTTTCATTGTAACAAAACAAAAACGCGATGTAAAGCGCAATCATTAATTTGTTTACAAACCTCATAAAACCGAACATAATTTTCCGAATCTCGTCATCGATTTCTATAGAACTTATAATTTTGTACTAATTACAGTATACATTTATGTTTGATTAAAATAGAATAGCATGCTAAGCGAAAACATATCGTCTGTCTAGGAAGTTTCTTAACGTAACGTTTTTTACTCGCGAAATAACACGTTACTAGTATAATCATGTTTCTTGTGCTCGAATAATTTTGTATAAAATTCCTTCATTTTCCTTATTGTTCATCCTACGCGAGAATAAACAATCAATTGCTCAAGATGAGCAATTCTTCACTTTTATTTCAGCTAAAAGTACCTACGATACACATTTGCATCGCGTTATTGTTTTTTTCTACTTGAGGTCAAAAGGTGAATTGGAATAGAAAGAAGAAAAAATAAAGAAAAAAATAGAATAGATTTAAAAAAGGAAATGGAAAGGAAATTTCCTGTGTTTGAAAGAGATATCGTATCTTCAAGGTGGCCATCCACAGAGTTGCATCGTGTTTTATTCTTCGAAGGACGCTCGCATTTTTTGGTATATTGTATTATTTTTGTTTGACTGATATCGGAGAAAAGTCAATTAGTTATTGCTGACATTTGATCATATAACTGCTATTTTATTTCCATAGGTGCATTTTCAATTTATATGAAAAGTAAGTGACCAACATCAGCTGTGTATTCAGATTGGATATCAAATAAATTTCAGTTTCTACTCGTAGCCTGAACAACCTAGACGTAACTATTTCAGTTTTTTAACGTGACAATAAAGCTCAAGTGAATCTGTTCTACTGATAACCGATTTTACAACAAGAAAATTACTATGTGCGACCTGGTTTTTGGATGACTAATCGTGTGGTGCTAGTGAGCCTGTGCTTATTGAGTAGGGTCCTTTAAGGCCACATCTTGTCATTCCCTAGTCATTGGTACAACAGTAAGTGTTTTAGGAAGGAATAAAATAGATAATAGCATTTATATAAGATACAAAGTAGGAAAGGGGAGGAACAGATTTTACATTTTATCAATCATAAAACACTACCAATCGCAGTATTACGATATTACTTTTTTGTCACATTAAAATGTTTCACTCACCTTTATCAATGAAGGTACTTACCACTCACTAACCCCGACTTACAGTCCATGTCCCCATGGAATCATAATTTGAAACTGGGCAAAATGAGGTCCCATAATTCATCCGGACATCGGTTCGGTTCCATTCGATGATAGCGTTCTTTTGTCACGGAAAGTGGCGTAGGCTCCAAAACCATCTTCCCCACCGCTCCTTGGATTCTGGATTCATCTTAGTTGTCATCGCTGTGGTCTACTGCCTCCGGAACTGATGCTGCCATCAATGTGCATCTTTCGAAATTTCTATTTCGTCGTCAAACGGCGAATGGATTCCTCTAACACCGTAGTCATCGATGACCATGCAAACTATTGGTTTAATTTAATTTTAAAATTTTCTTCAAACCCCGAGATGATTGACGCGTTTAGACATTTTTGCGTCCAACTTCTTTCGCGACCTACTTCGATCTCTCGCAATTGTTAGCCATTGTTTTAGACGAAAAACAGTTAATTCATTGCATTCAAAAATGAAGAACACGTAAATATCATTCTATGATGCAAATTGCGATTCGAATCATGAGCAAATTTCTAGGCCATCATTCTGGTGGGATTTGACTCACGCGTGGTTTGAATCGCCGATGAGATTTGAGATTTTGAGATTTTACCAACACTGGTGACACTGCCAGACAGTGGGAGTTAGATTGTAATAACGCACACCTTTGTAAATCGTTTGTCAATCCTTCCCACAAACTCAATCATATCCAGCTTACCACAGATAAGCAAGATAGTAAAGCCTATTTTACGGTTGTGGGATTAGATTAGAGCTTTCTGAACGATTCACAGGCTTTTCACAAAATGAAAAACAAATGCGAGTGTTACAAATATGCGATCATGGGTAAGCATATGCGGTATTTCGAAAAATTTCGTTTCAGGTGGTTCGAAACGAAATTCCGCGGAATTTCGCGGAATTTAAGCATGGCGAAATCGCATTTCTTGATTTCGTTTCGTTTCGTAAAATTACAAAAATTTCGCTAGAAAAAACTAGCTTCTAACGGAATTCCGCGGAATTTCGAAACAAATTTAAACTTAAACTATTCTTTATATTATCAAAAATATTGGCTGCGCCGCTGGACAAAATCGTTAAGTTGTTTTCAAAACTTTAGGTTATACAATTTATTCTATTAACGCTTACTACATAACCGCATTCTCAGCCGACAAATACGTATGTAGTTTTCTTCTGTAAAACTTCCTTAGTGTTTCCAAGTTTCAAATTTATATTTTGTGATATTTTTTATTATTTGTGCAACATTAATGCGGAATCGATCGTGTTGCTGCTGGTCATGGGACGGCAGCTAGTCGCGGGACGCGAAGTGATAAAACTAAGGTCTGCATCGAAGATCACAGAATTATTTAGTGCGGAAACGATCGTATTGTAGAAGCTTATTAAACGAAATACATTGAATTGTGTTGTATTGATTTGAAACATAGTTTTCGTCTTTTTGTTTTCAAAATAAATTTGTTTAAAATAAATATTCAGGCTTCACATGAATTTCCTTCTCTACTAACCAACGATTCGTAGCGCTCGTAGCGCCTTTCATAGCCTTTCACGGAGATGCAGAGCATTCCTCGGTCTTTTATAACAGCGGTTCTCAACCTGGGGTACATATGTACCCTGGGGGAACCACTTTCGCGCCGGGCCCAGGGTTACCTCGGACAGAAATGCTTAATGGCGGTTGAATTACAATTTTAATCTAAACTTATTGATAAAGATTTGTATTTTTTTATTTCTAAACTTTGTCTTCTACATAATAGGGTAAAGGATGTATTTTAGACAACACTTACGGGGGCTCTTATTTTGGACAACCAAGAGGAATTTGTACTCAGTGGTCCAAAATATGAGCCGTCGAACTGGTGGTCCAAAATACATCCTTTATCCTATGCATGGCGATCAGTAAATCATGGCCTATTGAATCCTGTTTTCCACAACCAGTACAATGGATGAAGAGATGTGGGACAAAAGATCAAAAGGGCAAAACCTCGAATGAACAAATTTAAAAAATCTTCTATGCAATCTACCGGGTCACACCAAAATGTTGAATAATATGTTAAGAATATGATTCTTAACTAAAAATCTAGGAGTTCAGATTCGAAGCCTCCATTTGAGAGACATGAAGATTTTTTTCCCGAAAAGCTCAGTTGCTTCGTAGCAAGAGAATTGGAAGCATCCTTCTGCGCTTCTCGGAGGCCTTCTTCCAAGCAGCTCGGAAGCCACCTTTTAAGTGACCCGGAAACATAATTATAAGATGTTCAAAAACTTTCTTTTAAAAGGCCCGGAAGCCAAGCTGTTTTTCTAGAAATTTCCTTTTATTTCAGTTTCTTTTAAAAGCCTCGGATCTTTTCAAGGGGCTCGGAAGGGATTTTTAAACAGGCTCGACAGCTTCATTTTAAAAGGCGCGGAAGCCTTCTCTCAAGAGGGTTGGAAGCCTCCTTTCTAGAAGCCCGGAAATCTTCTTTTAAGCTTTCTTCTTTAAATTTTTTTTTGTTTCTTTTCTCCTTCTGTTAAAAGGCTCGGAAAGCTCTTTTCAAAAGGGTCGGAAGGCCTCTTTTAAGAGGCTTGAAGCCCTCCCTTGAAGAGGGTCGGAGTTCTTCTTTCAAAATGCTTGGAACAGTAGTCTCAAAAGTCTCAGAAGCCAAGCCAAGATACTCGGAAGCTTCCTTTCAAGAGGCTCGGAAGCCTCCTTTCAAGAGGCTCGGAAGCCTCCTTTCAAGAGGCTCGGAAGCCTCCTTTCAAGAGGCTCGGAAGCCTCCTTTCAAGAGGCTCGGTAGCCTCCTTTCAAGAGGCTCGGAAGCCTCCTTTCAAAAGGCTCGGAAGCCTCCTTTCAAATGGCTCGGATGCCTCCTTTCAAGAGGCTCGAAAGCCTATTTTCAATATGCTCGGAAGCCTTCAATAGTCAAAACATTTCCTACAGTCAGTCCCCTGATGCAAGAACTTTATTTTAATTCCGTTATATTTTGAGTCCATTTTTGATATACTTGAAGAGCTACGAATATTTTCATTTACAGCAAAAAAAATCATAGCGGGTACCTCAATTAATGCAAAAGTTCGAAGGGTACCTCTCAAGAAAAAGGTTGAGAACCGCTGTTTTATAGCAATGAGTGTTAAACTAATTTTCCTCTTCTAATCCTAAATTGACTGTAAGGACGTGACCAGCATCGTTATCGGTCAGGATTTGGAAACTCCGAAGCAAATATACTATAAGAATAACTTTTTTGTATCCCAAGAATATTATTTAATTGATAAGCTGTGCATATTTCCTGTTTCTCGGACAATCATGATTAACAATTACGATATACAGTTAATAAAGCTAAGCTCTTCTTTGACTATTTCCACAATATGTAAGGAACATTGAAGATTTGTGGGCATTTCTAGATCTTCGCATGGAATTTGCAAAAAAAATCCAGAACGGGTTGAAAGATCATTAAAATTGCTGAAAGTTCTTTACTTATGATTGCTTTTAGCTCATACTGACCATAACAGCTGTTCTCATATGCCAAGGATACACAGACAATAGCTCTATTCGTCGAGCTGATTGTATATAAGACTATGGGTCTGTGAAATTCTATCTGAAGTACATATATTTGTGCATTTTAGAAAGGTGCACAGGATTCTTCTAGTGAGCAAATATATGCTATATATATGTAGACCAATAATAAGAAGGAATAATAAGAAAATTATTTTGAGCTTTTTAGTGGAATGTCTTCACTTGTCATAAGACGGGTTAATACAATCCCATTGAATTCCACCACTTAATTGTATCTTGACAGATACGTATTTCGACCTCAACAGTAAGGCCGTCCTCAGTGTCTCTTACTTGACTCGACTTTCAGTCCATTTGACCTTGATTTCATTTCGTTTCGAAGTTTCGAAAGTAAATCCATATTTCATTTCGTTTCGATCCGAATCAACATAGACATTTTAAATTTCGTTTCGTTTCGTTTCGTTAGGAAAAAGTGTGTTATCGCATACCCTTAATCATGGGCAGTGCATTCCCCATTTCAAAACAAACAAACGCCTCAAAATAGACCATGAACTAGATTCTCGCATTCATGATTTTTGGAATATCAATCACGATTTCGTGATTTTGTCCTCCGCTTGATTCCCAGAGTACCGTTACGCAAGCTTTGCATACGGATACATTATTCGAGGTGTCATGATTTTTATTCATGGTGTATATTCGTAAAGTGGAAATTGTTCTGGAATTCGTGACTGGATGTTGACAATTTTTGGGAACGGTTTTTTTGCGTGTAAAGATATTTTTAACTTTTTTTTTATTTTAACTTAATGTTTTTAACAAAGATTTTTCGTACAGTTTTGAGAAAATTCTTACGAATCCACATGATATGATGAACTTGTTTATTCCATTATGATAATCCTCGAAAAAGCTTATAGGATATGTTTGTAAGCGGTTTACGTTTTTATCTGGGTTATTTTTAAGTGTGAAAATCATGTGAAATATGAAGACTAAGATACTGCAAGAGATTACGAGGAGAATCGTGCCCAGAAAATCTAGACATCCTATAAGATATTTGTTCCTTTCTTAATAACATGCTTCAAAATTAATAATATTTGCACGCTTTGGAATGATTTCGACTTAATATCTGTCGATTTTTATTGTTATCAAACAGATCAATTTGCCACCCAATCCTTCCTGGAATGTTTGACAAGTTGAAAAAACGTCGTGGATATAGAAAAAAGGAATATGTGCAATTTTTAGCGATCTGTGTAATTGATTGTGGAAGAAAAACAATAGAATAAAAGCCTATTAATGACTAATATCCTCGACTGTTTATTGTAATACAGTAGAAATAAGAAATTGTTTACATGATTAATTTGTTAGTTTTTGGATTGAAATACAAATATAAATGATTTTGCTTTTCTGAAAATTATCGTTTATCGCGAAGCACCAGTCATCCTATAAATTTGCGAACGCTTGGTTCGACTGGTCTCCCGGAATTCATTAATAAGGTATTCAAAAAGGATTCTGGGTAATTTTGAAAGTATTACAGATGTTATACACTGTCTTATTGTTTGCTACAAATTGAGTGATTACCATCAGAGAGCTCGAGTAAATTTACTGGCAACGAGCGGAGTCCCCTACTGGGGAGCAAAACAAGCCATGCTTCGCACTCCTCCAAACATCATTTACTTCAAACATAGTGACAGACCAGACCGGATCGCATCAATCGCCTTAGACCACTCTCGCATACACCGATATGAAGTTAGACCCACATCATTTCTCGCCATTCGCTGCCAGCGAAACGCATTTTTATATTACTTTCGCAGTAACCACCGAGCAGGTTGGTAAGTAAGAGATGAATGTCGCAATTTACTTGACTCATATTAATCGCATAGTTAATGTGATGGCTCATTACCGTGCAGAACAGGTGGAGTATCCCCTTCCAGAGCCGCGAGGATTTATCTAACGCGCATATGAACGAAGCTGGTACTATTTAATACGAAGTCGCACATTTGGCTATTAGTGGGGTAACACAATCTTCGGGCGAGTTCGCAGCTAAGTGACTAACATCAGGAGATCGCTAGACACGTTTTCAGCTGTGTTCGCTCGGTCACAAGAACTTGTTTATGAGTCTTATTCCGCAATAAAGTCAATCGTCTTAGTCTTTGATTGAGCAGATCATGAAAGTTTGTCAATATTAGATTCAATCCAACCAAAACATGTTCCTCTATACTTTTGATAAATAAATTTAAAAAAAACTTGATTTGAGAAATAAAAATACATCCTTAAATTTTGAATATAAAACATGTGTTATGCTGATTAGAAATTAATGATCTACAAAAATTAGGTTTCGCAAAATATAGTACACAAGCAATTCCCTCGCTTGTTCCTAACTCTTATTACTTCCCAATCAGAAGTGAAACGTTTCCTCCTCCTACTACAAACAACACGCACCCAAGGAAAGATCTGTCTAACGATCCAAACCATTTCCCTATTTATCCACGCTGCACAACACTCAACTCCCAAATTTGAAACCGAAAAAAAAAGAAAGAAAAACTTCAACCAGCTAAAAGCGTGCCGGTGAGTGGTTCATATTTCCAAACAATCAATTTTCACTTGCCATAAAATGTTCTTGTCGATATTAGAACAACAACAGCAGCAGCATCAACAGCGTTTATTAGGTTCAGCACGCAGCGGGAAGTATTGATATCGAGAACCTTCATGGGAGTACGGATGCGTGGCAGCGAAAGAAAAACGCGTTCCAAATGTTTACGCAATGCCGAATTAAAGAACCCCACCGAAAAGAAGAAAAAAAAAACGCTGAAGAGGAAAACTTCGCTGTATAAAAATATGATGTAGCGGGCAATTAAAGATGGAAAATATTGTATTCATCTTCCCGTCATCCTCCGCCTCGTGGAGCCCACCTTTTCATCCGGACGCCGTGACGATTGCTGCCCTTGTTGTTGTTGTTACGTCGTTATTGTTGATCGGAAAAATGGGAGTGGAAGGCCTGTGGCATGTTTTCCGCCCGGGAAGTGCGATTTTCGGAGGAAACAACGGCGTCAATCCGAGATGAAGATTGTTTAGTGGTGGAAGATTAAAAAAATGGAAATCCGCCGTCATCGAAATGAAACTCTTCCATCAAAGTTTCGAAGTAATATTTTATTTTTGGAATAGAAAGAAAGGCGGATTGCCCTTCCTCCTCGTTCGATGCTGATGAATAAAGTGTTTGAGAGATATGTAGGTCCGAAAAGAGCTAAGTCTAAGACATTTGTTACCTATACTAGACCGCTCACAAAATAATCAAGATAAGCTCAATTCTAAATTAGACAACTAAAACGAATGAAAGAATACCGATGTCCTAACGCTATGTACAGAACTAGCAACTCAACTCAATTAGGCTAATTGCGCAAAGTTTAATCATGTATAAGTGATATTTCACCTAATTCCACCGTTTGTTTTCCGATATACAAGTAAATCAATTGATACACTTTTTATCTAGTTCCTGCTCGATGTTAGTTCTGCTTTGGGCGGCCGAATCGTTGTTAGTTAAAATCATTATGTACAAAGAATGGCACGGTCGCATCGCTTATCAGAGTGAATCAGAGATCCAACGATGCCTACCGACTAACTGATAACCCTTCCTGTAGTTTTTGTGGAGACGCAAAGGTAAACACGGTCTTCAAATAGCAAAAACCTCCTACTAATATACCTTCCCTCTTAGTAACTGACTACAAGGACGAGGCCGACGCCGTTTACGATCATTTGAACACCTTTCCCGTCAAAAATATTTATTCACTCAATCGATTCTTTATTTTAAAACAACTTTCCCGAAGATCGCATATTTTTGACGCCTTCAAGTAGTTTTAAAATTTAAAACAAAAAATCGAAAAAACGTTGTTTTCCAAAATTGGCCTAACATTTGCCCGACTTTGAACAAACATCAGGTGAATTGTACAGGCTGGTTCACACGTAAAGCACTTTTTCGGTTTTTGATTTCGATTTTTGAAATAGTTTACTTCGAAGACGAAGTACATGATAGGAAGAGGCTCAAGAGAGGTCAATGTAAGCCACCCACCACGAGTTTCTATCGGTGGTGACGAAATCGATATGGTAGAAGAATTCGTGTACTTGGGCTCACTGGTGACCGCCGATAACGATACCAGCAGAGAAATTCGGAGGCGCATGGTGGCTGGAAATCGTACGTACTTTGGACTCCGCAAAACGCTCCGATCGAATAGAGTTCGCCGCCGTACCAAACTGACTATCTACAAAACGCTTATAAGACCGGTAGTTCTCTACGGACACGAGACCTGGACGATGCTCGTGAAGAACCAACGCGCACTTTGAGTTTTCGAAAGGAAAGTGTTGCGTACCATCTATGGTGGGGTGCAGGGTGACAGGCCACTCCGGCCTTAGTCTGATAATAAATAAATACTTTTTCATCTTCACACTGAAAGAATTTGTGGATCGACGTCGCAATTTTAATTGCGTTCGTTTCTATAATTTTCTCGAAATTTTTGCAAGACTTCAACGGGAAAATAAATACTTTGAATTTCGCCAGAAAAATCATTGAATTTTATTAAAGTAATAGTCTGCATTGCGGCATGAAACTGCCCTGGATTTTCTCAGCAAATTATCCTGTGTTCTGCAGATTAAATCTTTCGGAAAACTTTTTGGTGTTTCCATTTGAAATTCTTTAAAGGTTTCGCGATAAATTCTTTGGGCGTTCCACTGGAACTTTTTTGGAAATTGCGTAAGCAATTTTCACGGGTAATTATTTTGAATTCCAAAGGATAATTCTTTGGAATTTCATTGGGAAGCATTTTGGAATATCCAAGAAATAATCTTTGGAATTTCCAAAGGAAACTCTTTGGGATCTCTACATGAATTTGTTCGCAATTTCCGTAAGAAACCCTTCGAATTTTTCACAGGAATAATTTATTAATTTCTTCGGATTTTCAATAGATTTTTTTGCCTAGATTCGAAATGTAAATTTATTGGAATTATCAATTACTTTGAAATATTATTGATTATTATTAAAAATATATACGGGATATTATTTAAATTTCCCAGCAAAATATCTTCGAATTTCCACAAAAAGTTGTCGTAATTCCTGCATAAAAACCGTTGTAGCTTTCGTGGAAAATTATTCCGATATAGAAATTCACACAAACTATTTCGGGATGACCACTGACATTTTAAAAGTACCGTAATTCGGGGGAACCTTAATCACCGAGGTATCATTGATCACTTTAACTGAAATGAAGAAATGAAAAGAAAGTCGTACAAGTCGAGTCAAGTACGAGACACTGAAGACGGCCTTACTGTTGAGGATGAAATACATATCTGTCAAAGGAACAATAAAGTAGTGGAATTGAATGGAATAGTACAAAACAAACTCGTCTTATGCTTGTAAATACAATCATTTACATATAATTCTTGACTAAATTTGCTGCTGAATATACCGTGGGGAAATCCGTGAAATCAATAAATTGAAGGGGTTCAATGTAATTTATAAATAATTTATCTTGTCCTTCTCATATACTTGACACTAAGCTTTTTGGCAAAACAATGGATAGTAGGCTTTGAAATTAAAACATCAAAAATCTAAAACAAATCACCACCCACAAAACTCGTAGCTTTTAGTGCCATTTGTTCGCATGCTGACTAGAACTCTTCTAAAAGTGACTGTATTAAAACTGTAAATAACAATAAATAAAGCAAGATCATTGGGAAATAAATTATAGGCATCGCTTGTCAAGGTACGTATTGAACTATCCATAGTGGTTGTAGAGTCAATCAATCGGCTGTAATTTGAATATGTAGTCAAAAATAAGCTGTACGGATTTTGATTCTTCGATTCGAAATCCTTCCATATTGCACGGATTCCGATTCAGCAGGTGTGGCCTTTGTTCATTATTCTAACATGTATTTCGTAACTTTCAATGCGTAAAAGTGGAAAAAATAATCAAATAATCAACTTAAAAAAACAGAGGCCCTAGTGAGCCTGTACTGACGACGAACGTTTTATTAGCGTTCGATTTGTATTTTCTAGAGACTTTTACATATATTGAAGTGCTTAGGTTTACGGATTCCGTGCCACACGGTAACCTTCATCAGAGTTTCCATTTATTAATAAAAATAAAATCCATAACATCTTTTTTGTACCTCGCATCAGCCATGAACATATGAGAGATAAGGGAGCCCCTCACAAGGAAACACAATACTAAAGTTTTCTCTACATCAGCCTTTTAGACTAAAGACATATTTTGCATCCCAGCCTGTAATGCCCTAAACTTTCAATCGTTGAATGTTTTTTGTATGGAATTTTACTAAAAAGACACGTTTCAGTTGGATATAATTATAAAGCCACAAAGGGCAGCTACATCTAACTGGCGCCAGCTTACTCTGCCGATCTGCTCCTTAATATTTTGGTTCTGGTATCCAACCAGCAACCTACCGAACGTTCCAACCTCCCGATTAATTCCGTACAACTCCACTCACCACTTACGCAGCCAATTCATAATCCTGCGGCTTCATGCGACTTATGCGGCCGATCTTTGGATCCGATACTACGATTACGTCTTTCTGGTTAATCCGTCGACACTAAGTTGCAAATCCGGAACTACTCCTGGGCCCATAACCTGTTAGAGTGCTGCAGCTGTCGGTCAGTACAAAATCGTATATAATGGAATATAAGATGCAAAAGTGGAGGCGATATACAGTAGAAGCATAAGTACTAGAACGCTAGTGGCGCTGTAGCCATTTATATAATTTTGCCAAATTATGCTTCAACAAGCTTCAATTGGGCATAATTTATACATCATGATGTAGTGCATGTTTGGTTTTATCACCAACATCGGTTTGACACTTGTAGTACCGGTACTTTGGCTGCCAGGTCGAAGTAACCTAGATGTTAGTCACGCGAACAGGAACGACATTAGCAATCTTATACTTTTGAATCAACTCGATATACGTTCATATTAGGGTGATTCAAAAAACCGATTTCGCTTTTAGGTTTTCTTTTAACATGCGCTTGATGGGGAAGCGTCATTAACAGTATAATGAAAAAATAAATTTCCCCATACTAATTTGCATGCAAACTTGAAACGGCTTGTGCTAAATCAGTTTTAATCCAAATGAGCTCAAATTTTCAGAGGACACTCAGAACATGGTAAAGAATCAGATGAGCACTGTGGACCAAAATCGATTTTTTGAACAACCCTAGTACATATTGTATGGGGAAGTACCTATATCCACTTTAGCATCTTATGTTGTATCATATACGATCTTGTGTTGACTGGGTAGCCTAACTTACAGAGAACGCGTTTTTCGAGCTCGGCGAGCATCTATTTAAAAAAAGCGTACTCTACTTTCCGTTGAAAACATGAATATTATTTACTTCTTTTTTTTTAAGGAAACGATTCCAAGCAATTGACTTCAATTTGAATTCTGTGGCCTTTGGCCTTTTGGCCTTTTTGAAATATGAATTCTAACCCTAAACATTTAATAAAATCGTTTTTAAATCAAAAAATTAGTATAACATTGAGAAATCCCGGGATCCCAGGGAGCTAAGTAATCTTGTTTTCTTGGTTGATCGTTTTTTTCTTGTTTGAAAATTTAGAATTTTATTGTTGGAAACCAAGATAATTCCACTAGCGGTGATGATGCTTGTCTCGATATAATCGATTCACTTCGCCTTTACTCTGGCTTGGCCCTAAGGCATTCCAACTATAATAGCCGCCGTTGATTTAGCTTTGCTGCGTCGCAGCATGCGTGAAAATATAAAAATGACATTTGTGCGTTGCTTCCGTATCGAGTGGTGTGCTCCCGCAAACGCGAGCATTTGAAAATTGGATTCCGTAAGGAGTGACCTTAAGGACAAGCCTCCCGGAATCCAAAACTAAATCCAGCTTTGCTGTGTCATAGCATGCGTGGAATAATAAAAATTGCAGTTGTGCGTGGCTTCCGTTTTGAATAAGGTGCTTTTGAAAACACGAGTGCAGTTAGTTTAAATTGCGGAAGGCTTCTCCTTAAAGAATTTTCAAACGTTTACAAAGCGTTTACAATTTTTATCAACAAGTTTTAATTTATCAAATAATCAAGAACAACAGCCTTATAAGTTCTATCGTAGCAGTACTCGTTTTAAAAATATAAAATAACCATGATTTCATTAAAAAATGATAAATGATAAATATTTCCCCGGATTACGAAATTCATAGCTTCAAGTGATGAACTTCTCTTCGAGAAAAAATCACTCAAGTAAAGAAATAAAAAAAAAATTGATAATGGAAATATTAATTGATATTAAATTTATTTTAAGAAAATTATTTGAGCTTTTTAGTGGAATGTCTTCACTTGCCATAAGAGGAGTTTGTACCTTCCCATTTAATTCCACCATTTGATTGTACCTTGACAGATACGTATTTCGACCTCAACAGTAAGGTCGTCTTCAGTGTCTCGTACTTGACTCGACTGATTAAATTTATATTTAATCGCAGATTCAAAGGAACTAAAGGTTGAACTACTGGTAAAAATAATGTTGTCATACCTTGCTCCGTCATAGGAATGCTTTTAGATTTCAAAATAAGTTAGGTTTTGGTGAAATTGAACTGGAATTTTGCTGGATTATCACCTCAAAAAAAATACGTTGACTATCAACAATGGATTCTGTTCGGAATACCATTTGAACTCTTTGAAGAATCGCAATCAACTTCTGTTCAGAACTGTCAAACAGATTCTGTTCAGAATCCCAAATGGATTGTCTTGAAGAATCTTAAACAGAATACTTAACCGGCTCTATTCAAAATTTCAAACGAAACCCGAAAGGATCCTACTCCGAATCTCGAACGGAATTCCCTTTTGGATTATCTTTTAGATTCCTCTTCCCCGAATTCTCTCTATAGAATTCCATACGGATTCTGTTTAAAATACCAAACGAAATCTGTTAAGAGCTACAGACGGATTCTGTTTAGAGTCTCAAACGAATTTAGCTCAGAACCATGAGGGCATGTTTCCTAAACTCTCGAAAAGATTAAAAGACTAAATTAATGATTTCGTGTGTGTTACTTCTACGTGAAGTTGAACGATTTACAATGATATGGAAATGCTAATATCATCTTCCAAACTTGGACGTACATGTTCATGATAGCATTAGAGGCGAAAGTATAGAATTGATAGTTCCGTTAGGATACGGCAGGCATGAAGAATGTTTTTATAGAAGTCGATTTGAAAGCGAGCGGAGGGCAATATTTGTGATGGCACATATCACACGACCTTCCTTCTGCCAAGCTCCCGTATGAAGGGGGAGGGAAGAATATCAGCAGCAGTGCCTTTCTCTGCTTTGTTCTCTCCGAGGCAGCCAAGTTGGTTGCGACGAGACGGACGCAATGAGAAAACAGAACTGTGCAATAAAAATCCTATTCGACTAAATGCTGATGTCATATTAGAAATTTGGAGACAGTACTCGTCGATAGCAAATCCTTCCGCACGCGATGGCATATGAGCAAGTCAAACCACCTTCCTTTTGCCAGTGGAGATATATCAGCTTCCACACTGATATTCTTCCCTCCCCCTTCATACGGGAGCTTGGCAGAAGGAAGGTCGTGCGATATATGCCATCACAAATATTGCCTCCGCTCGCTTTCAAATCGACTTCTATAAAACATTCTTCATGCCTGCCGTATCCTAACGGAACTATCAATTCTATACTTTCGCCTCTAATGCTATCATGAACATGTACGTCCAAGTTTGGAAGATGATATTAGCATTTCCATATCATTGTAAATCGTTCAACTTCACGTAGAAGTAACACACACGAAATCATTAATTTAGTGTACTACCCTTGGCATCCATCAATTCAGCTGTTATTGGTCGACGGTACAGCAGCAGTGGCTTTTCTCTGCTTTGTTCTCTCCGAGGCAGCCAAGTTGGTTGCGACGAGACGGACGCAATGAGAAAACAGAACTGTGCAATAAAAATCCTATTCGACTAAATGCTGATGTCATATTAGAAATTTGGAGACAGTACTCGTCGATAGCAAATCCTTCCGCACGCGATGGCATATGAGCAAGTCAAACCACCTTCCTTTTGCCAGTGGAGATATATCAGCTTCCACACTGATATTCTTCCCTCCCCCTTCATACGGGAGCTTGGCAGAAGGAAGGTCGTGCGATATATGCCATCACAAATATTGCCCTCCGCTCGCTTTCAAATCGACTTCTATAAAAACATTCTTCATGCCTGCCGTATCCTAACGGAACTATCAATTCTATACTTTCGCCTCTAATGCTATCATGAACATGTACGTCCAAGTTTGGAAGATGATATTAGCATTTCCATATCATTGTAAATCGTTCAACTTCACGTAGAAGTAACACACACGAAATCATTAATTTAGTGTACTACTACCTCGGTGGGGGCATCCATCAATTCAGCTGTTATTGGTCGACGGTACAGCAGCAGTGCCTTTCTCTGCTTTGTTCTCTCCGAGGCAGCCAAGTTGGTTGCGACGAGACGGACGCAATGAGAAAACAGAACTGTGCAATAAAATCCTATTCGACTAAATGCTGATGTCATATTAGAAATTTGGAGACAGTACTCGTCGATAGCAAATCCTTCCGCACGCGATGGCATATGAGCAAGTCAAACCACCTTCCTTTTGCCAGTGGAGATATATCAGCTTCCACACTGATATTCTTCCCTCCCCCTTCATACGGGAGCTTGGC
This sequence comes from Armigeres subalbatus, assembly GCF_024139115.2. Lineage (NCBI taxonomy): Eukaryota > Metazoa > Arthropoda > Insecta > Diptera > Culicidae > Armigeres > Armigeres subalbatus. The sequence continues at coordinate 461,781,158 of NC_085140.1, read as the reverse complement.
AGAAGGAAGGTCGTGCGATATATGCCATCACAAATATTGCCCTCCGCTCGCTTTCAAATCGACTTCTATAAAAACATTCTTCATGCCTGCCGTATCCTAACGGAACTATCAATTCTATACTTTCGCCTCTAATGCTATCATGAACATGTACGTCCAAGTTTGGAAGATGATATTAGCATTTCCATATCATTGTAAATCGTTCAACTTCACGTAGAAGTAACACACACGAAATCATTAATTTAGTGTACTACCCTCGGTGGGGGCATCCATCAATTCAGCTGTTATTGGTCGACGGTACAGCAGCAGTGCCTTTCTCTGCTTTGTTCTCTCCGAGGCAGCCAAGTTGGTTGCGACGAGACGGACGCAATGAGAAAACAGAACTGTGCAATAAAAATCCTATTCGACTAAATGCTGATGTCATATTAGAAATTTGGAGACAGTACTCGTCGATAGCAAATCCTTCCGCACGCGATGGCATATGAGCAAGTCAAACCACCTTCCTTTTGCCAGTGGAGATATATCAGCTTCCACGCACTGATATTATTCCCTCCACCTTCATACGGGAGCTTGGCAGAAGGAAGGTCGTGCGATATATGCCATCACAAATATTGCCCTCCGCTCGCTTTCAAATCGACTTCTATAAAAACATTCTTCATGCCTGCCGTATCCTAACGGAACTATCAATTCTATACTTTCGCCTCTAATGCTATCATGAACATGTACGTCCAAGTTTGGAAGATGATATTAGCATTTCCATATCATTAAAAGACTATTATTCTTCCATTTACTTCCACTATTCACTTTTTATGTATCAACAAACAGATACGTATTTCGTTTCCTACTTGGAAACTTCTTCAGTGTTTTGTTATCGACACTGAAGAAGTTTCCAAGTAGGAAACGAAATACGTATCTGTTTGTTGATACATAAAAAGTGAATAGTGGAAGTAAATGGAAGAATAATAGTCTTTTAACCTTGTAGCATTTCCCCTAAGACGCTCTAAAATAATTAATCATCTCGAAAAGATGCTGCTAAGAATCCCAATAGGGGTTTTCTCTGAATTGACCTTTCCCGTCAAAAAAATTTATGCGCTCAATAGATTCTTTGGCTTATTTAAGGTTAACTTTCCCAAAGAATCCATATTTTTTAAAGCCTCTAACTATAACAAATGTCAAATAATGAAAACTAATTAACGTGTAAATAATAAAGACGTGGAAATTACACTATTCTGAGCGTACGTGGATCTTTTCCAACAACTATCTTTTTCTTTTCAGGTGATCATATCGTTTGAATTTACGCTTTTTTTGGCATTCCCTTTATGTGCATTACTTTTGTGTAAATTTCAACATTTTTTTCTATCTGTGTACTTCTGTTATTCCGTATGCGTCCACTTCGCTCAAAGGTGCTGTAAGGTACACCGGGGCAAGATGAAACGGTTTTTTAAAAGTTGAAATTCGAAGTGCTGTAAAAAAATCACCCTTTGATATATTTTGAATCCGTTTGCGGTGTTTGCTAGTTCGGGCCAAAGATTATACATAAAAAATAAATAATCCTAACAAACTTTTTTATAAATGTTTTGAATAATTAAATTATTTTTTATATGCATTATTTCAACTTGCCCCGCGTATCGGGGCAAGTTGAAACACTGCGTTATATAAAGACTAGAGTGGGGTGCACTTGTATGGAAAAACGCAAACTTCGTCCGATCAATTGAGATCAAGGTTTTTCTGAATCGTTTTGGGACCCCACTCAACTGTGCAAAATATGGGCTCGATTGGTTGCGACCTCGCATGCCGCATTGCATTTTAAATTTACATGGAGATTAGTATGGGAAAACGTACTTTTTTGCATTTTTGCTCATAGCGGCTCCAATTTATCATCAATCACGTAACTCAATACGTGAGCATATAGCCTGGAAGATGCCGAAAGACTTTGCCGAAGATGGTACGCAGCTGGAAGGTCTACAAAAAAATGTTATTACGTTTCGAAAATTGATTGTTTAAGCCATATGCAAGAAATCAATGTTTCTGCCAGCACTACCGGACAACCTGTAATTATCAGAGGGCAAAACCCAGGGCCGGATTTAGCCGGAAGGGGGCCCGGGGCCGACGATGTGTGGAGGCCTCAAAATGTACAAAAAGGTTGGTTTTGGTACATAAAATTTGTGGGGGCCCAGGGCCAAGGCACCACCCCCCGGCCCTCCCATATATCCAGCCCTGGCAAAACCCATTTACCTTCTAGTTGGAATTTTTACTTTGTGAAATCATTCTGAATATCTCCCATTAGCTCTAAAGTCCAATAAAATCAATAAATTGGAAATAACACTCAGTTAAATTATTGCTCCATGTAGTTCGGCAGTGCTGGCAGAATAAATGATTTTTTGCATAAGGTTTGAACACTCAATCTTCGAAGCGTTATATCTTTTTTCGTGAACATTCCAGCAACGTGCCTTCTTCAGCAAAGTTTTTCGGCATCCTTTGGGTTATACTTTAATGTAGTGTGACACTTGGTTTACGATGAACTGAAACCTCTAGTAGTAGAAATGCAAAAATATACGTTCTCCCATACTAATTTCCATACAAACTTCAAAGGCGATGCGGAACGCGAGGAAGCAACCAATCGGTCCCAAATACTACACAGTTGTTCAGGACCCAGAATGGCTTCGAAAAACTATTGATTTGAAAAAAGGACCATGACACCCTACTCTAATAAAGACATAAGCTTAAATTGCCGTATTAATAACAAAATGTATGTACTCAGTGAGACTCATGAAGCACGAGGTTGTAAAAATGACTATAATACTTTCAGAAATTAGCTTAAAATTGTCTCCAGTTGAAGAAAAACTGATAAAATAGTAGGCTTTGCTCTAGAAATTTGAAAACAAATCACACTTTTGTTGTCTCATTTTGATATTTACTCGCATAAAAGACACATTCCAGATTTTGATACTCTTTTACACAAAAAATAAACATTTAATTGTCCCACAGCAAAAATACATTTTCAGTGCAAAACTAAAACAAACCCGCTGGCTCTCCCATACTAAAATCCAAGATGGCTGAGCACCTAGTGGTGTATTCATCTTGGTGGAGATTGTAGGAGGGTTACATTCATGACGGAATGGGCGGAAATTTATTTATTTTTTTTCTAGAAGTTTGCATGTTTTTATGAATTTATGTTTTCATAATGTATGTATTTACGGACCATGTTGAATTCTGGGGAAAAAAGTATTACTTTTAATTGCGAGAGTGACGTTCTGGATCGTTGTTTCAACTTGCCCCGCACCACGCATTTCTATTTGCCCCGTTGAGTTGAACATGCGGAGCAATACCAAACAACCAAAATACAAAAAAATAAAACGAGTCTTTCATAGAATTTTCATAATCATTATGCTTATTCAACATTGAATAATTACCTACCGTGAAAATTTGATGAAAAAACTCTTCCAAACATCGGTTTGAGACCTGTTTCATTGGTACGTCAAATAGTTGGTTTGGATTTTGCAATGGACGAAAAATAAGCAATGACAGGAATTGCTTTTGAAAGCTACAATCTTCCGGGAATGGTAGTCAAAAGGTGTGTTTAAGGGAGCAGCTTGTTGAAAAAAATAATCAGAGCCTACGGTCATTTCCTATCTAAATTACAGCTTCCGTTTCAACTTACCCCGCATTTCAACTAGCCCCGGTGTACCTTATGAATGCTTTAAAAAAATGGATGGAATAAAAAGTCTACTAGTAGATTTATGGTATCCCTCCCCCTTCCGAACACCCCCCCCCCCCCCCCCGTTTTTCTTCGTAGACTGACGAAGAGTTTATTGGTTAATAAATCAACTTATAAGTTAATTGAAAGGTTTCGAGGCCTGCAGCATCCCCACAAACTCAATCATTTCTAGCTTACCACAGATAAGCAAGATAGTAAATCCTATTTTACTGTTGTGGGATTAGATGCTGTAAATTAAGCTTTCAACAGCTTTCACAGGATTTTTACAAAATGAACAAAAATAATAATATCAGTGGAAAAAACAGTTTGAAGAACCTTCGGATAAATAGATACCGAGGCGGATAAAAATGACTGTAAGGTCTGCGAATTGTTTGGCAATTGTCAATATATGGAGTGCTGTCCACAAAGTGAAAAATGTTGTTATCATCACTATTTCATATTAAAGTCGAAGAGGATACAGGAGTTACGCGGTTCACACGGTTGGCACTTTTCAGTTTTTTCGGTTTAGAAAAAATGGGTTCTTTGGAAAAAGAATTTACTGAGGCTATAAAACGAGATACAGTTTTTGACGGGAAAGATCAGTAGAGCTATGACAGTACAAAGGACTAGATGGTAGATAGTTAGAATAAGCAGCCAAAAGTACTGGAATTCACAATTCGGCGTCTTGGCAATCCACAATTACAATAAATATAATCAATTTGTCAGGTCAACAAACGGTCTATCAAGTATCTTGTGGATATCAACCATACGATAACTAAAATATTATTAGGATGTAATGTGTTCGGATCTCAAAGTACTGTGTAATCCTCATACACCCATATAGAAAACATTGAAATTTTATTGTTGAATAAATACGCGATTTTCGCGAAAATGTTCAATGGAACCGCGATTATGGCGACTGGAAGACCAAATCCGCGAAATACGCAAAATTCGCGAAATCCGCGACTGTTGTAACAGCCCTGCAGTCATAAAGCCAAACAAAAAATCTACTTCTAATATGAATCTTCGTGCAAAAATTTCGCAAATATGAATTTGTTGAACAGATAGTTTAAGCCGTCTAAGACGAATTAAGTACTGTCCATTTAATTCCACCAGTTAATTTTCGTTATCTTTGCAGATACGTATTTCGCCCACACAGTTGTGGTCGAAATACGTATCTGCAAAGATAACGAAAATTAACTGGTGGAATTAAATGGACAGTACTTAATTCGTCTTAGACGGTTTAATACATTCCACTAAACGAGCTTAATATATTTTTCTGGATATAGTTTAAGGTTAAGGAATCGCCACTGGTTTCAAAAAAGTTTTGTAGAGTAATAGTAGAATAGAGATCAATGGTTATCAACTGGAGTAGTAATGCAAGGATAAAACTTTTGAATTATCTTATGTAGAAAAATTACACCATACAGGCTTTAAAACCTGTAGCATAGTTTTGGCTGGATTTCTGAAACGATCATCTTATGGAGTTCCCATACTTAAATACACGGTATTGTTGACAGGCATCTGATAGAAATAAGTGACATCTCTACTCCAAGCCCTTCAAAGTTTCAGATCTACATCACAGAAACAAATGTTTTGTTAGAAATTGCACTAATTTCTATATTCCATCTTCCGATCCGAATATCATCTAACCCCAATGAAAAAAAAATCATGCAACATTCCGTCATTTTTGCTAGCAGTTGAAAAATATCTCAGAAATGAAAAACAAGATCATTTCCAATAACTGCCATTTTTTTTTAAATCCTGGGCGTGGACTAGAATTTGTGTAGAGAGGGCCAAGCCAGTCCCCCGCCCCTCCCTTAATTACGCTAATGTATAATAAACTATAATAAACTATTGTAAATAATCAGTAATTAATTGAAAGCTCTTGTACCAGCTTACTGGAGACCCCGTCCAAATATGCCAATTGATTCCGGAAAACAAAATATGTCAAATGATTCCGGAAAACAAAAGGGTGCATTCCAACTGAAGCTTCTCTATGCAATTTACCATTCGTTCATGCAATATTTTGCAATTGTTTTTATATGTGTATAAATTATGTTTTTAATTTTATATGTGTCGAAATGTTATTTTATAATGTAATACTAAATAATTTTCATATGCCAGGTAACTCTACAACATTATAGTTTTGTTCTGCTACATCAAATGACATCATTGTAAAATATTTTTCCTTGTCACTCGGATATTAGAATCGAGATGCTTGGAATTCGTAAATAATCTTCTGTTAAACAAAGTATCGCCATTCAAATCTAGACTAGCTCATGAATTTAAATAACCACCAAAGTTCTGATCCAAGAGCTGCTGCAATGTTCTATTCCATATCGGTATGCCGTTTCAGTTACGTATTACGCCAATCGAACTCGCCATCTCCGGATTGAAAATCCTACGCCTTTGCTCGAGGCTACTTGAGCCCTTGAGAGCTCAAAATATTTTAGCTTATTTAATAGTCTCTGGGCACTTTGGCGAGCTCCATTAGTGCTCAGAATGTCTTGCTATTTCAATACGACCTGAGCACTTTTGCAAGTACCATTCGCGCGCAAATTGTTTTAGCAATTTGGATACGCATCGAGCCCTTATATGAGCACCACTCGCACTTTTGCGAGTACCACTTGCGCAAAGTATTTTAGCGATTTTTAACATACACCAAGCACTTTTGCGAGCATGACTCGCGCTCAAAATGTTTCAGCAATTTGGCTACGCATTGACTCTTTTGCGAGCACCACTCGCGCTCAAAATGTTTCAGCAATTTTCAATACGTGATGAGCACTTTTACGAGTTTGCAGAGTTTATTAATTTTGCTAGATTGAAAATAGATCTTGCGAAAAAGTGATAAAAACAGGTAAATCTTTTACTACAATGATAAAAAGAAATATCTTAGATAGATTAAACTTCAATTTAAAACCATATACAGTCTATTCACTCATTCTAATGATTATTTTTGAAGTTAAGCTTTTAAATGCTCAATCTGCGATTAATTCTTTGGAATGCTTATTCTCTTTTTAATATATAATCTTTTATCCGACAGGCGGTTCGGGTTTTTAAAAAAGACTTAAAACAATTTATTCCTTAGCGAACATTTATTTACTAATTGTTGCTTTTTGGACGATAACCGATGCGGACACTTGATGAAAAGATACTGACGAGAGCGCGGTACGCGCATTGGTTTTATTGATTTACTGCTGAATCTAGCTTCCGTAGGTCTGGTCAGAAGTTGATGACGTTGCACGCCACGTTCCGGTGGTTCGATGGAGAATTGCCTACGTTGCGTGCCACGTTGCATCTGAGTTAGCCGGTTCATACCATGACTATATGCGAGGCATTTTTGTGACAGGTTTGTTGTTCGAAGATAGAAATAAAAATAAAAAATCGAGCGGGATGAAAACGTAAAATACCAAGCAAAAAATGAGTTTCATCACCGAGGAATTGTAATGAAGGGCGGGTTATTTCAGTTAGATTTTTAGCAGCCTCATCACGGACTTATTGTGACTTTGGAACTTGATACATGCTGCTTGGGTGTTATATGGGAAAACCATTTTTATTTGTGGGATTGCCAAGGAGAACGACAAAAAAAATCCTTGAACATGGAAAGATAACTGATTTTTTTTATTCCTTCCTTTATTTGTTACAGCAAAAAATATTGCAGTCGAAACTACCATTCCGATTATTTTAAGAATATGAACGACGCGATTTTCAGCAGATAACAAATCCGTTTGATTTAACCATGCGCGCAGTAAAATCAACTGTGCCCATGCGGAATGTTGTCACATGAACTGAAACAGTGGTTAATTTCTCTGAACCAGGTAAAATTTACTGAAATTTCATGGTTGTTTCAAAAACAGAGCGTAGTCTACGAAATAGTAACTTTTAACCATGTTTTTTTTTTCTGTGTAGGCACTCTGTTACTTAACCTACTGTGCCGAGATCTACTGTGATATTCTGCTGACAGAATCCACAAAATCTATTTTAGATTTTCATTACCATTATCGTTTCTTTGCCAGTCCATCTCATCGTGAGTCCATTGTGTCCTTTATCCATACATTCAATGATCGTTACATTGTTCGATTGCTATTTATCCGGGTACTTGGAAGAATCCGCCGAGAAGAACAAGTTGTCAGTCGTACTCAGGCAGCCGTGACGATAGCGCGTCTCCAATACGCTACCGTATGGCCGCATCACGACGACGAGGGTTTGGTGGAGGGCTGGGAATCGAACCCGGACCATTTGCTTGTAACGTGAGCCAACTACGATACGGACCCCTATTCTTCAATCTGAATGTCATATTTTCCAAGTATACACCTCTCGCTGCTAGCCCTTCGAATATTCGATAAGATGATCATAAACAATGCACATAAGAGAAAATATTAAGTTTTGATACACAATATTTGGAATTCTTACTAAATTAATTTGGCAGCCCTGGCGACCACCTCGTCAGAGTAACCGACTAGAAAAACAACAAGGCAATCTCAATTGAATAGTCACATCCTTTCTGTATGAATCATTATAAATAAAGAAAAAATGCTTGCTGTGTCGGAAATAGTAACTATCAGAATTGATTATAGCAACTACCATTATGGCGGCGGGGATGAGCAAAATTTCAGGAAATGCTTGCTTGAGCAGGAATATTGCTTTCAATGTGTGTGTACAAAAATGATACACGCCCAATCACATAGTGAATCCGAAGCGCCATTGATCACTTTCATTAACGAGAAAGAAAGTTAAATTATCAAGCCATTTTAATATATGTGATTAAAAATGAGCGATTTGTTAATATGAGAAAGTTATTTATTTTATATGTTTTTCATAAACCATCAAATGCATTTCACTCGAGGTCGTTTGCCTGTAAAGTTAGTTAGTTTTTGCGCACGCGACACAGACACCATAAATCACCCTGACCCCAGACCAACTTTGTAGACACGCTTTTTAGAACAAGTTCCATTCGACGGAGAATCCTGTCTCATTGCTTACTATTTAAAATTGGCCAGATCGGACTATGGGATCAGAAGATATGGCCAAAATACTATTTTCTATGCGCAAAACAAGCTAATGAACACTCACTCTTATTCTTTTGCACGAAAATGGTACCAACTCCGCTAGGTGGATTAGTCAGGGTTTTATTATATAGATTGTGCTCCAGGAATTCTTTCGGAAAGTTCTTTGGAAATTACTTTGGAGATTGATCCAGAAATTCTTTATGTAAATGCTTAGATTCTTAGAAAATTTCTCTTGAAAATTTCTTCGAAAATTATTTCTGGAATTCTTTTAAACATTCTTTTGGGAATTTGTTTGGAATTCCTACGAAAACTCCAACGAAAATTTCTTAGAGAATACCTACGAAATTGTTTCTACATTTTGTTTTTTTATGAATTTTATTACTTTTGTTTTTTTAAGATTCCTTTATAATATCCTGGAAAAATGGATTCAGGAAATTTCTTCGATTTTTTACAAGGAGTTGCTTTTGACAATCGAACACTCTTCCGGAAATTTAATAAGAAATTCTTTCAAATATTCCATTTAGAATTATTTTGGGAATCTCTCCAGAAGACTATTTGGATTGTTTTAGAAATCATTCGGAAATTGCTTCCAAAGTTCTTCCGGAAATTTCATTTGAAAACTCCTTTGAAATTTCCATTCGATGTTCTTACGTTAGTACACATTCCTTTTTCATTCTTCTAAATTTGGAAAAAACTTTCACAAAATTTCCGGAACAATTCCTAGAAACTACTTAGTTTACTAAAAGTATTTCGAAGATTCCTCAAACATATCCTAAAGAAATTCCTAAATCAATTTTCGAAAAAAATCCTAAAAGAACTCGTGAACAGAAAAATTGAAAATATTTTCGTAATTTCTTAAATGCTTTCTCTTTTTAAAGCAATATCTTGATCTGTTTTAAAAGATCCAAGAAGGAAATTCGAAAAATTGTTGGAGAAATTTAACGTTGTAGGAAATTCCTTCAGGAGTTCTTTTAGAAATTCCATTAGGATTTCGTTCGCAAATTTCTAAGAAAATTCCTAATATTTTGTCCCAGAATTGAAGAAAAAAATCTTTGATGAAATTCTGGAGTAATTACTTTAAAAAAATCAAGGGGATAGAATGTTCGATGGTATCCGGATGTTCGGCAAAAAGCTAAAAGCCTCAAATTATTTTCTTATCCTGAAGATATTTCTTATTTTAGATTTTTTTTAGAGATTTACGAAACATGTCCTGAAGTCAATTCCAAGTGACCAAAACTGTGTTTATCATTTTGTCGTCTGTAGATGCATTCAATAAACAGCAAAGTATATTTTTGTTAAGTTAAGGTTAAGAGCTTAAGATCTTAACATTCATCTAGCAGTGAAGTATATCCACTGGCGGCGTCAGTTATAGTTCTTTGATAAAGCACCACTTCGAGCAAGAACTACCTTTCGCTTCGCCAGTGAATATGCTCTTTCTTATGCTAATCTTCATTCTTTGGTTATCACTTACTAAATTTTCCGGAAAGATGTACTTTATTTTTTTACTTCGAGTATATAAATTTGTCATCGGATGATAAGTCCCAGAATAATATTTTGTATTATCATATGGAGCAGATCCAATAATTTCAAAATGCAAATCGCTTTATTTCTGAATAACCTTTTACATCCGGAAAATGCGTATGCTTTTTATGGATCGATGCATTCATCATCATCATTTGGAAGCGAAACATAATTCATGTGAGTTTTGTTACTCAAAACCGTGATTTTTTTTGTCTAACCATTTTAGCAAACTTCACTATATTAAAATAAAGTAAGTCACGATTGCGTGAGGATGCGTGAAATGTTTTTTTGTGGAGCTAAACTCCAATCTTTCAACGCTTTTTTTCGTTGGGCGGGTTTGGAACATAATCAAAAGTTTTATTTTGTAAAGCATATTGGAAAAAAAAAGGTAGAAAAAAGCTAGCAATTAATGATTATTGATCATCTAAAAACGGTTTCGGATTGAAAACGTTTTACATACCCTCAATATTGGTTTTCATCTTGATAATCATCGAAGAAAAGAAAAATACGATACAACGCGAACATTTTGTCATGCACAATTGCGATAAACAATTATGGTGAAGTTTTTACAACCAGCATTGCTTACAAGTAAACAATATTGATTTAAAATAAAATTAGTATTACTAAAGTACAAAAACGATAAATAATATGGAATTCTCTAAAATTTTTGTTTTTGACTTTTTTTATTATTTATTTATTTCTACTAGTCTTCGAACTGGTCGCACAGACAGATAAAACTATTCACTAATCCTATTTCTAAACATTAACTTGGACAAATTAAAATCAATTCGCAGACATTTCTTACACGACGACAACAGATGTTGGGCTCAAACTCCTCAGTGCCTCGTTCTTTCTGATGAATTGACACATGCAGAGGCGCCTGTAATTATGTGAAGTTTTACAACCATGGATGTATGTGAAGAAATACGCGATTTCTCACCGTTACAGGATTGAGCTTCCTATCTCTGATGACAGTGTCGTAGTCATACAAATCTTCACTCAATTTACTCATCCGCAGAAATTTACCTGGTGAAAATTACATCTTTACGCATCAATAATAGACAGTAATGACCTTTATTGGTTTTCTGCATCACGCTTTGAAAATCTAGCATCCCATGCAAGCCTACTGAGATTGAATTTCAAAATTTCCTTCGTAACTAGTATACTTTTATTCCGCATGCCTACTATGATCATATTCCAAATTCGCTCTCATTGCTTATAATTGTCAATTGGGTTGTTTAGCACAAAAAAGGTTTTTACAGTTGGAATAAAGTGTCAAGTGTTTTCTAATCTTTTACATTTTGTAAGCAAAAATAAACTTATTCATTCGATAGAATTCTAGACATTCATAAATGTTGGCCCATGCAGCATAAGAACACATTTTTAGTCCCATATAAATTTAAAATGCTAATTAAAAATAGTTTCGATGCTCAAAATTCTAAAAAATGGAGTTTCGCTCAGTTTTTTATGCAGATTTAGAATATGTAAAACATCTATACTAGACCGATTCACCATTTTCAAAAATATTCCAGATTTCAATGAGTATCTTAAATGGAGTCTCCTGACCAATTTTCAGCCAATTCCATGGATGTTTAGAGGTGCATCAAACGAGATTTGTGATTTTTCAGACTTTTTCATAGAAATGTAGTCTGAATGCATCAACTTTACTCTACATAATAGAAGCAATAGTCGTAGAAGTCGTAACTTCTTTAGACTCACTTGTCATAAGACGAGTTTGTAATATCCCATTTAATTGTACCACAGATACGTATTTCGACCTCAACAGTAAGGACGTCTTGAGTGTCCCGTACTTGACTCGACTTTGACTTCTTTAGACTATTATCTACCACTTTGACATTGATACTAGGATATTTAGAGGGCTTATTCTATGGCTTTTAAGTATATTTAGCTTAAAAAAATGCCTAAAACCAAAAAAATAATTTCATGAAATACTCAACATTTGAATAGGCAAGACCATTCTCCCCATGCTAAAACAAAGTTGACTATGATTTATGAGCAATGTCATCCAGTATGATCTTCTCAACCCTAGTATGGATTTAGATGGGCTATGTCGTAGTGTCAGCGCTTGTAGATCAAGAGGTCTACGGTTCAAAACTCCTTAACTTGAAAATGTTTTATTTCATTTTTTTTTCATTATGAAATCGCTTTATTCATTCAGATTCATTCTTTTCCCCACAGACAGGTATCGCGAACGTCCCAACCAAGATTATAAATTCTACCCCTGATTTATTGCTCAATCAGGCACGAATACCTCACTGAGTTGGGTTCCTTAACCAGGCAACCGGATAGTGTTATCAGATCGCGTTTCTTTATTCATCGAACTATGTTCTGAGGCGCGTTGTCCTTTCTCTGTTGTCCAAACTTATCATGCTTCATAAAACAACGCTGTTGGAATAAGACTATTCAATCACAGTAGATAATTTAGACTACTCAGCTACCATCAGTGAACCGAAGTGAATTCCTCGTCAAATGCTATTTGGAAGATAAAAGGTCAATCGACTTTTTGTCTAATGTTCAATAAGATATTTGTGCAACAAGTTTCTGCCAATGTATCATTGCGTTTTTTAAAAATCGTTGTGCACAGAATGTCTTGCTATCACGATAAATTTTGTTTAAGTGGTTGTTTAAGGGTACTAACGGACAACTCCATTATAATCATCGTATTTCATCTGACATGAAAGCTCAGAAATTTTCTTGTAGCATTTTTTCAATTTTACGTTATTTGAGCGTTGAGATGAGGAAAAGTCAAGAAATTGTCACTTGTAGAACATAAAAAATTCAAAGAATAATTGCAGATTTGCATTTGTAACAAACTTATGCTAATCAGGAAACCTATTGAAAAGAAGGTTACAAAAATTTCTAATCGTGAAATGCGTTCTTGCTTAAGAAAATTTGCAACTCCACCATATTTGCAAACCTTTACCTAAACATCGATTTTCTTCATTGCACAACCGTTTGTGCACAGTTGAGCTCGCCCCAGCAGCCAGAAAAGCACCGTTCCATCCATTTCCTCCGAAAATAACCAGACAATCCAGGAATGGGTACCATTTTCAGAAGAATCAGATTTCCTCTCATTTACACCACCAGCACCCATCCCACCGTCATCGTCATCCTCATCGTCATCGTTCCCATATCAAAGCCCCCATTGTGGTGCGACCGACCACCCATCCCAATAAGGGGTTGGTTTTTCTCCGCTCGAATTCCCACACACCAACGAACAGCACACAATACTCCCCATTATTGTAGCTGTGTATGCGAGAAAATGTAGGTATACGAAAGTGGAAAATAGAAATACACACAATACTATTAAACAAAGCCGATTTCACGGAAGAGTAAAATTTCCCTCCTGTTTTGGAAAATAGCGGCGACCGGAGGTTGGTGTTTCCCTCAAATCCTAACAGAACACACGAACGAGATAAAGATGGAAAATATTGTTCCGCACTCCACAATGCTCCCTAGCGCGTGCGAGTGGAGGCTCTTTCTGCTTCGTTGGGGGGCATTTGGGTTTTTACAATGGGAGCTATTATGTGGGCTTCCCCTCTAATGGTTCGGAATAATGGACCAGAGCAGAGGCTGCGGTGCCGTCTGTGTTGGTCGAATGGATACCGAGATGCACATAGTTTTCCCCTCACGCGATCGTCGAGCCGCGAGTGGGAGTTGAGAAAATATAAACAGAGAGGAGCTGGCGCGTTCGGAGCGGAGAGCCAGCTTGGAGAAAGAGGAAAATCAGGAAAACAGGTGGATAATGCAAACAATTCTCGCTCTCCGGTGCGTTTGCGAGGTTCGTAAGTTTGAAATTCGTAGCAAGTGCTCTCGTGTTTGCGAAAGCTCACGCCGAGTTCGTCAGAGTTACATGAATACGAGACACCTACGGAGGTCGCTATCTACCCATCTTGCTGCTGTGGCTGGCGGATTGTTCGATTGCCACCGAAATGATGATGGTGATGATGATGATTACGCGTCCACATTTCCATATAGCGAGCGAAGCGAAACGAACGTGTGTTCCCTTGAGTCTCGTCGTTTCGCTTTTGCTCTTCTTGTGTTGAGCGTGGATGCAGGACCCAGTGGAGGTGATGCTGGAAAGAGTTTAGAATAGGGATGCCAGATGTGAAGACATGTCTTTGGTTCTGAAAGCAAGAAACAGGGTAACCATTCATGTTTTGTACTAAATTTTGCATCTGAAGTGGTCTTTATAGAGTCAATAAATTTTAGTTTAGAAGTGAATCTAGCAGCTAATATTAATAAAGGTATTAAGCTGTGAAAACAGACAATATACTGTAAAATTTGGGCCTACGACTATAAGAGAATAGAGATTTTCATCTAATGTTGATGTGATTGCCGTTTTAAAATTGCAAAAAATCTTGATAAAGTTGATAATATTTAAAAAAAAGTGATGGTGCGTGAAAACTATGGAGACGCGTGATACATCATTGGTTAGTCTTGCTAGCGCGTTTTTCCTCGAAAAACCCATTACTGCAGAAAATGTTTGGTCAATGTCCAAGTAAAATTCAAAATACGAAATCCAATTTTATGAAAATTCAATCTAAATATACACTCCAAATCCAAACGGAACAAATAGAAATTCTTTTAATTATCACTACAACTTTGTGGAACGGGAAAAACAAACACAAAATTATCTGGCCTCCCTGAAGGGAAGTGCGAGCCGTATGATGCTGCACTGAAAGGCTGCTGAACTCCAAACGAGATATGCTGCCAGCGCGCGAGGAATGGGAGCATATGCTCCATGGCCGGATGCAAAAAGGGAGGAAGAGTGTTGAATGGAACAGGTGCAAAGAGAGAGTGTGCAGTGCTCAGGTTCCATAAGAAGGAAGTGGAAAAGGGTACAAAGCCTGCTCGGGACATTTGTGCTGGTAGGCGATGCAAAGTGAAATATGTTCGCGAAGGGAGCCATGGAGAAAGAAAACGCAGCGATCCGCTAGGCTATGATGAATGCGTTCCTCCTTGGCAAGGCCGTTTTGTTTGTACAAGGTACAAACCTTTGTTGAGGAATGAAAGTTTCCTATTGTTAACCTCGGGCACAATGATTGATAAAACAAAAGAAACAGAATTCTTTTTTTTCCGTTGATTAACAGAAGCATTGCGCGTAATGTAGTCACAATAGTGCAGTGAGTTGACGATGAAACTTCACGCTTAGAGCTTATTATTCCCGGATAGTGCTCGTTTGTAAGAACTGATGGAATCAAATTTAGGCAGAATTTGAACAGATTGGAACCGGTAAACGGATTTACCGATTTTCGGCTCAAAGATCAATCTTGAAAAATAAGTAAAACCCATTATGACGCACATCAAACCTCATAAGTACAAAAGTTATGGTATTTTTGTACTTCCTGGATTATAGTTGAACCGATTGAAACCGATATTCGTGTTGTCCGGGTAACTCATGGGTCTTTTTTGGAAAATTCTCAAATTCCATGAGGTATCAAATTTCATGATTTCAT
>NC_085140.1:461647565-461765428 GCF_024139115.2 Armigeres subalbatus | reverse complement strand
ATAAGTAGTGGCATTTTTACGATAGTTTTGTAACCTTGAGTGGGGTTTCCAGAAGCTTTGCGAGCAAAGGCGTAGGATTGCCAATCCGGATATGGCGAGTTCGATTCTCGGTCCGGTCTAGGATATTTTCGGATTGGAAACTTTCTCGACACCCTGAGCATAGTGTATCCATTGTACTTGCCACAAAAGATACAAACTCATACAATGGCGGGCAAAGAAAAGCTTTTAACTAATAACTGAGAAAATGCCAATAGAATACTAAGTTGAAAAGCAGGCCAAGTTCCAGTTGGAATGTAGAGCCATAGAAGAAGAAGAAGAAGAAGAAGAAGAAGAAGAAGAAGAAGAAGAAGAAGAAGAAGAAGAAGAAGAAGAAGAAGAAGAAGAAGAAGAAGAAGAAGAAGAAGAAGAAGAAGAAGAAGAAGAAGAAGAAGAAGAAGAAGAAGAAGAAGAAGAAGAAGAAGAAGAAGAAGAAGAAGAAGAAGAAGAAGAAGAAGAAGAAGAAGAAGAAGAAGAAGAAGAAGAAGAAGAAGAAGAAGAAGAAGAAGATAACCTCGGGTATAGAGTATCAGTGTAGTTGACACAAAAGATACATATACATACATGCAATTGGTGGGCATATAAAAGCTTTTAATGAACAATTGCAGTAATGCAATGCAGTAAAGTCCCAGCTAGAATGTGGAGTTATTGAAAAAGAAGAATAAAATCATGTGTCATACCAAACATCATGTTTTCGAGAGTTATTGCATTATATAATACCTTTGTGTTTTCCTGGTAACAATTTTCTCCTTCCGAACCTTTACATAAATTCAAATGGGTTTAAATATTGTCCATGAAGTGAAAAACTACCTGTCTACAGGTTCCAATCGGTCCAAAAATGAGCATGAGCATGATTAACCGCTCGCGGTTGCTACTCCATTAATGTCGGATCAGCTATAATTAAATAGAGAACCAGCGGATGATACTCGGGTTCAGTAAACTGGTAATTCTATATTCTGTGTTAGGCAATACTGGCGCCGGTCGCGTCCAAATGCAGGTCAATAGGGGATTGGGAAGGAAATTGATGTAATGAAACTCGTTGGGATGAAAGCCGAGGAATCCTCTGCACTTTGGCGAGTGGTCATTGGGAGTTTGGAATTGGGATAGGGTTGATGTTGGGATCGTTTTGGTGAACGATTACCAAAACTTCATGTGTGAGAAAAACTTATTTATTGCTCAACGCTCAAAGTGAGCGATTGTTAATTTGGATTTTAGGTAAAGTATCTACGGCATCATTTCTTCATTGCGAGAGTGGTAGAAAAAAAAACGAGTTTGATGTTTAAGGGAAGATATGAATTAAAAAGCGTGCAAATTAGATGAGTTACAAATGAAATATCAGTTGGTTTCGCAGTTGAAAAAACTACATTTAATTCCAAAGAAACTCTGGCTATCTTATCAAATCAGTATTTCAGGCATTCCAGAGTCCAGACAACTTCGTGCACTTTACACGTCGGCCTTGGGTTGGATTACTAGTATTAATATTAATATTACGTGTATCATAAATCGATATATGTATTGTTTTGGATTCAATGGCAATATGAATATATTAATATGCTGAAGTTTCCCTAATTGTTTCCCTATAATTGTTTTTATTTTTATTTTTTACAATATTTAATACTCCAGTATAACCTATGATATATCTTTATAAATGGTTTGGTTGAAATTTTGGTATAAGACAAAGTTGTACGACCGTGATCAGTTCCATATTCAATTTTTTTGGCATATTGGGCTCAATGCTACTCGTATAGTGGAAGGGATGGAAAAAAAATTCCAATCGATCCAAAAATGGACCAAGAAGTACGAAACTAACACAGATTGCCATAACTTATAAAATCACTAACTGACCCGGCGAGCTTTGTCGCGCTAAAAATTGATCAGTTTTATTATACACAAGTTATTTGTTGTTATAGTTATTTTTGTATACACAATTTATTTAATTTTTTTCAGTTTTAAACCACTTTCCTATAAAAACTAAACAAACAAAAATTTCAAATTAAATTTTTCCATGTAAATTTTGGAACTTTCAAAAATTTAAAAATTCTATGCAAATTGGACGAAAAAGCATTTTATCGAAAAGATTGAGTTTTGATTTTCAAAGTAAGGTAAGGTAGCTGATTGCCC
Source organism: Armigeres subalbatus (assembly GCF_024139115.2). NCBI lineage: Eukaryota > Metazoa > Arthropoda > Insecta > Diptera > Culicidae > Armigeres > Armigeres subalbatus. The sequence goes on along the minus strand of NC_085140.1, from coordinate 461,763,271 downwards.
TGATTATTTTTTTCAACAAACACCTTCTGACTGTCATTCTCGGAAGATTGCAGCTACTAAAAGCAATCCTTGTCATTGTTTATTATCCGCTCTTGCGAAATCCAAACCAACTTTTTGACGTGTCAATGAAAGTCTCACTGAGTACATATATTTTGTTTTTAATACGGCAAAATTAGCTTATGTCTAAATATAGCGCAATGTTTTAACTTGCCCTAAATGCTGGGCAAGTTGAAACGATGCATAAAAAAAATAATCCCATTATACAACATAACGAAAATCGATGAAACGATGCATATAAAAAATAATTTCAGTACACAAAATATGTATCGAAAAGTTTGGTACAGTAGCTTACTTTTATTTTATTTTTTTTTTCGCTCGACTGTAGTATTGAGCTTGCTTGGGAAATATTGGGCTTCGCAGTCTTGGAGGGAATTGAAAACTATGTTTTTAATCTTTTCCCGACGTTTCGGTCCAGAAACATATTTGACGAAGAAACTTTAACAAATCGACCCCTTGAAAAAGGCCCTAAATGGACCGAAACGTCGGGAAAAGATTGAAAACATAATGATTAATTATTTTTGACCGTCTTAGGAAAAATGCTACAAGGTTAAAAGACTATTATTCTTCCATTTATTTCCACTATTAACTTTTTTATGTATCAACAAGCAGATACGTATTTCGTTTCCTACTTGGAAACTTCTTCAGTGTTTGTTATGGACTGAAGAAAAATATTGCTCATTAACTCATTAACATTAACATTAACCATATTTAAAGTTAATGAGCAATATTTTTCTTCAGTCGATAACAAACACTGAAGAAGTTTCCAAGTAGGAAACGAAATACGTATCTGCTTGTTGATACATAAAAAAGTTAATAGTGGAAGTAAATGGAAGAATAATAGTCTTTTAACCATTAAAAATATAGTTTTCAATTCCCTCCAAGACTGCGAAGCCAAATATTTCCCAAGCAAGCTTACTTTTAATGTATATTCTATGGCCCGAACTAGCAAACACCGCAATCGGATTCAAAATTTATCAATGGGTGATTTTTTGAAAAAGCCGTTTCAACTTGCCCCGGCGTACCTTGTTTCAGTTTCAATTTTACACTTTTCATCGTAAATAGAAGTAGCAAATTAATATAAATAACAAAATTTGGACTGCCTATTCTTAAGGGATCTGCGGTCGTACAATTGCTAACTTTGTTTTATATAGACACATGGAGTTTGATATATCCTCGTCTATTTCCGTAAAGTGACCACGTTACAGGTATATTTTGGACCGATCAAATTCCTGATCGAATTTGGCATAGTTTATGCGTCGTTTCCAATCAAAATATATTAAACTAGCTGATCCGGCAAACTTTGTCTCGCAAAAATTGAACAATTTTCTGATACAAATTTATGCATTCGCGATTTATATAGAAAACAAATTAATTCTACAGAATGTTTTTTTATAGTTTTATCATATACATTTTTTCTGTTAATTGAATAAACAAACAAAAGTTAGCACAAATCAATTTATAAAATTTCCATGAATTTTTTTTTTATTTTTATAATTTCGTGCCTTTAGCATAGCATATGTGATTGTTCATATAGTGGGTGGATATGCAATGCTCAGTTGAGCAATCTACTGTTTAATGTCACAAATTTGTACTTGGGAATTCAAAGTTAGGATCAGGGCCTTTTCCTATACAGTAGCAGTTGTATACCTGGCTACGTCCTTACAATCACGGAAGGAAGGGAAGGTTAGCTCAACATCTACTAATGAAGATGCAGGGAACGCATACTACCTTCATAGATATCTGGGGAAGGATCATTTGTGTTAGTGGGTAAGGTGAATAATAGGGAGAGCTCTATTCGACAATATAGAGCGTTTGTCAATAATAGTATCCAGTATTTCGCGCTCGATAATGGCGGCCGAGTGAGTGCCTTTTTGACATCCAAGAGGTAGAAAATATTTACATATTTTAATCAATGTAGGCCTTGATTCGTTGAAACGCATTGGCACTTACTAGTATCACAGATAACAGATATTGAGGCTGGCATTCCGATACGTGTGTAAACATCCGCAACCGTTAATTCAAATGTATTTTAAATTGGGACCTCGTTTGGCAATCGATTGGAGATGGCGCAAGGATCATTGTTATTGAAAACGCAGCCCGAATACAGCTGACAAATACATTGGCTGCGTTCGACGGTTGTTAATCCGCTGCGTTCGTATGTACTGCCGCAATCAGTTGAGTAGATGGCAGTAGTGGGCCAACGTATATCAATTCAAAAGTTTACACAGAATTTTCGATAAAATTTGTTCTAGCCTAAATATCTGTTATCTGTGCTAGTATCTACTAATAAACAAATGTCAAGCATTCTCCATTATGTTGTTCAAAGATCTTGTAGTTTTCTTATGCATATTTTGTTTTAATATTATTTTATTTTCTAGGAATGTAAAAGCCACAAGATAAGGACGTATCGATGTTTATATAAGAGTAAAGGAAATCTGAACCCAGACACCTGGGTGAAGTGATACTCATAAAGTGGAAGTCTGAACGCACTAAGCTAGATATGCTAAAACTAACTCCCTCTACAATAACCAGTTCCCTCTCACCTAAAAACTGTATTCTATGCAATTGTCCACCTTGATCATTTTGGCCAACATAGAATCACTAAGCATACGAATGTTCTTAAACTTGCAGTTAACTTGATGCGCTTTTTATTAGTCCTATTGACATTGTCGCTAAGGGTCAGTAAGTCTCACACAGTATAAGTATAAGATAGCAACATATTGGTAGTAAGATGCCTTTAGTCCTGAAAATTATCCTGCCCTCGAATCTGCCCATCAGGGCAGCTGCCCTGGTAGAGGAGTTGGTGTAGGAATGCTTTTGTGCACATGTGGTGTATGGGAATGTATGGGAAGTACAAGAGGCGTCGATGTGCACGTTGTGAAAGCAAAGTAGTGAGCGCAATGCTCAACAGTCACTCTTGAATTATTACCGGAGGGAATTGGCAAGTGCAAAGAAACTTTGTTTTGAGGGATTTCAGTGTGTCGAGCGAATCCAACCGTACACTATCTGAGCATCCCCTCTTCCACGTGCCTGGTTGCAGATTTTACCTTTTTTGCCTCTGCCTTTTAAACGGTATTCATATTCATTATAGATTTGTTCCTATTTTTATATTCCTAGAAAATAAAATAAAATACATAATTAATGAAAATGCTTGACAAAACTACCAAACTCTTGCAACATGCAACGGAAAATATTTTGACATTTCGTTTGTTTATAGACACCGAATGAGTGCCAATGTTTTTCAATGATTCAAGGCCTACATTGATTAAAAAGGGTAAATATTTTCTACCTCTTGAATGTCAAAATAGCACTCACTCAGCCGCCATTATCGAGCGCAAAATACTGGATACCATGAAAAATTATTTAAATATATTCGTTAATTTACTTACGAACCGTCCAAAGCAAAACAAAGTAACCCGGATCTCGAAAATGTTTCGCATCATATACAAAACACGTTCACTCGCACACTTAGGGTAAATGTTCCGATGGTTGTGGGTGTACCTATAGTTGCGGTAGTGTAGCTGATCTGAAATATATTCATAAATCGCAGCAACCTACAATGCTGATCGATTAGTTGATAAGTCATAACAAAGTTGGGTGAAAAACATCAATGGAATTCATTTAAAACAGGTATTGTAAACCAAATTTTCTTTAAATTTCCTGCTCTTTGCACTAATAATTGCGGTAGTGTTCCAATAGTTGCGAGTTCCATGTGAAAACAATGAGGTTCGCAACTATAGGAACATAAATTAGCATATACCGCAACTATTTTGCACCAATAATTGAAGTTAAGAAAATTATTTTGAGCTTTTTAGTGGTATGCCCTAGCTAAGCAAACACTGCTCTATTGTCTTATTTGTAACGCTATTCATGGGTATTTTTACATTATGCATCAGTTAAACAAGATAGCTAGTTGATGCCATTCAAAAATTGTAAAAAATCTCAATCATATTGATAATATTCACATTTCAAAAAAGTGGTGATATTCTGTTGCCGGAAAACTCATGAGGCAAAACGCCTTTTAGCTGGCAGCTCCTAGGGAACAAAGCACCACGCGTCGGTGAATCAGCATTCTGGTATGGATATTGCGTGGAGACGCAAGTACATTGTAGGTTCTTTTTTTTCAGCTATGTTTATTGATCAAAAAAATGCATCAAAATACATTTAAATAATGCCTAAACTGTCGATACACTATTGATCTACTATTAAAACGAGTTACTCTTATCCTTTTCTGTAGGTCTTCCAAATGACCTCTTCCATTGGTTTCTATATTAAACGTTATTGTTTCTACTACTAACCATAATGCTGCTTTCATCTTGTAGTTTCTCACTTGTCATAAGACGAGTTTATACCATCCCATTGAATTCCACCACTTAATTGTATCTTGACAGATACGTATTTCGACCTCAACAGTAAGGCCGTCTTCAGTGTCTCGTACTTGACTCGACTCGAGTCGAAATACGTATCTGCAAAGATAACGAAAATTAACTGGTGGAATTAAATGGACAGTACTTAATTCGTCTTAGACGGTTTAATACATTCCACTAAACGAGCTTAATATATTTTTCGGAGCTCAAAATAATTTTCTTATCAATGTAGTTTCTGTTTGAAACCCTTCTCGACAGTATCTCATCTGGATCAGTGATCTTTATCTTAAGTCTATCTATTAAGATATTCTTTAGCCAAGACCATGTTTTACAAGAAGATACGCAATGCTTCACAATATGTTTTAAACTCTCATCAGTTTTACAAATTTCACAGATGTATGTTTCAACTCCTTTTATCTGATAATCAAACATTTTTTTCTTGTTAAGGACGATATCTTTCACAATGCAAAATAGTGCAGTTTTCCCCTTTGAAGTTAAAAAATTCCTGCTTAAATTATCTAAAATATTTTCCCATAGTAATTGTGGCATGTCCTCTTGTGTCTTACACGAAATTTTCAAACGGTTGATTAGGAAGTCATAATTTTTTTTGCTAGAATCGAGAGAAGTATTCAGTTTGATTTCATTGGCCAAATTAATCAATGTTCCTTGTCAAACGATGGTGGTATGCCTGCTGTAATATGAAGTTATCTTGAGCGGTACTATTTTTATGGAAATTAGGAGAATGTTTTTAACATACAATGCTTTAGCTTTTGACTCAATGTCTACTAGAGCGAGACCTCCTTCAAACACAGGTAAATATAGTTTATTTCTAGCGACATTAAATATATACCCTTGCCAAAGAAAACGGCCTGAAATAGATTTAAGTATAGCTATCTGTTTATTACTAGGTGGAATAATTTGGCAAATATACCAAAGTTTAGAAAAGATATATGTATTAAGTATCCAAGTTTTTTGGAAAAGATTCAAGTTCCTACGGCTGTGTAAAGTTATAGCACGCTTAATTTCGTTAATGTATATGTCATAATTTATTGTTATCAGTTTTTCAAAGTTTGCGTTTATCTGAATACCTAATATATTTAATGTATCTACTTCTTTTATTAAATGAGGTCCTGAGAGACAAGAATTTATTCTTAAATACTGAGATTTGGCAAAATTAAAATAATTTTTGAATAAATACTGAAATACCCTACTATTTCTAGCACGGTATCAAATTCATGGTTATTTCTAATTAAAATATTTATGTCGTCTGCATAAACGATCCCTAGCAGCACACATATTCCACATAGGTTACTGCAACTCGTATGTGACCAGATTTAGTCACAATTAAGTTGCTGCAACCAGATTTGTCTGACTTGTGCTGCTCGGGATAAGTTTGACGAAAATATTGTCAATGAGACAACCAGAGAGATTTTCATTTAACATCCTAATAAGAGGTTCAATGTATAGAACGAATAAAGCCATACTTAAAGGACATCCTTGCCGCACTGAGCTGAGAATTGCAAAGCTAGAAGTTAAAAAGCCATTGAACAAAACTTTTGAATTTGCATTGATATAAAGTTTCTTCAAGCAATCTATTATCTGAACCAGGAATTGAATTTTTTCTAATACTGCCCATAAAAAATCATGGTCATAAAATTAGAGCTTTAAAGTGCTTAGATGAATTACCTTTGATTAAAATATTACGCAATTGCCTTAAGTTTTCTACGCAAGATTGTTTTGCGGTGCCCGCAGACTGGTTATTACCCACTAACAACGGTTGCAATCGATTCCATAGAATTTTGGCAAAAAGTTTATAATCCGAGTTGAGCATACTTATAGGTCTCCGATAGTTTAAATCGTAAGGATCACATTTTTTTGGAATTAAAGTAATTACTCCGGCCGAAAATAATGCTGGTGTATAATGTCCACTGATCAAATACAAATTGTATAAATTTGTCAGTTCATCTTTCAATAAATCAAAGTGGACGGAATATAATTCATAACACAAACCATCTAGTCCAGGGGCACATTTTTTCGAAGCATTGCTTATAGCAATCTTCAACTCATCGACCGTTATGGGATTTATCAGTGATTGCTGATCATTGTTGCTCAAGGTGTTTTTAACATATTTTAAAACATTCTCGTAGTTGTTGTTAACATCCGGTATTTTGGAAAACTTTTGTTTGAAGTGGTCAAACAATGCTTGTTTTAAAACAGAAGTATCCGAAACTAAGCTACCGTTTAATCTTAATTTTAATACATTTGATACGGAACATCGATTAATGTTAGTTGAAATTTGAAAAAATCCTAATTTTTCTACTGATAACAATGTGCACGGCTTGAATTTATACGAAATTGATTCTAGTCTTTCATTCTCCAGCTGCATTAATTTTGATTTAACTATTGCCATTTCCAAAGAGACTTCATCGCCTTTATATTGTTTTTCGAATAATTCCTTTAGACATTGATAGTAAAAACTTTTTTCGCGAGATGATTGCTGATTAATTCGGAAACTTTCATTTTTGAAAAACTTCCAAACTGCTGCTTTGAAATCGTTATTCCACCAATAGTTCAAATCGCATGCTGAGTTCCGGGTTTTTAAACTAATATACATAGTTACAAACCTATTATTGATTTGCTCATCATTTAACAAAAAGGAGTTTAGTTTCCAATAACCAAGGAAGTTAAAAAATAGTCGATCATCTACATTGTACGCAAGTACAACACCGTGATGATCTGAGAAAGCTAATGGAACTGTGTCGATTTTGGAGATTAGTTGAACGAACGAGTTGGATGAATATATTCTGTCTAATCGAGATTTTGAGCCATTACGAAAAAAAGTGAATTTGGTTGTTTTACCTTCTAATTTATGTTCGATATCTAGTAAATTTAAAGTTGAAATCAGACTGTTCAAGCCATTGGAAACGTTCTTATTTTTACTATTTGTATCGTCCGGCAAGATTATGCAGTTGAAATCGCCCAATAAAACGTTTTCTTTTCCTTGTGCTAAATGAACTAGTATGTCCAGTGTGAAAAGAAGATCTCGTTCTTTTTTGAAATTACTTCCCGAGTGTGCATAAATATTAGCAAAATCAACATTGTCAATACAAACTGATGTAATTCTCCCATTCTCGTTTAAAACACAATTTGAATATTCTATGTTATTACGCAACAGGACTGCTGTTCCTTTCCCATCCTTGCTAATGTTTACGATTGACTTGTGCGATTAAATAAATGAAAAATTTTCAAAGGCAACTTCTTGGAGAAATACTACATCTAAGTCACTATTCCAGATAAAATCTCTCAACAAGTTTTTTTTTAACAGTACATCTGATAGCATTTAAATTAACAGTGGCAATCCGTCTAATCAACGTCATTGGATTTGTAAAACATAGACTTGAACTGTTACAAACTGATCCTATGCATCACTGTGATGACCCTTGACGCTCACCACGCAATTTATTTTTCGATCTACCTACCCGAGCACTAATGGCATCGATAGGACTCTCTGTTTCGCTGGACGCTAACACTTTTCTTTTTAGGTTTGCATTTCTCTTTCTGCTGTTTTATCTCCTCCGACCCAGAAGAGTCATTATCCGAAGTTGAGATCGGTGGTCTTTTCAATGCATTGCGGCTATCACTCACCCTATCTGCAGCATCCATTTGCTCTACAGCTTCCGTTCGCTCTTCAGATGATCCATTCTCTCCCGCTTCATTGGCCACTATCTCGGAGTGACCAACCGACGCCGGCGCGGTTTTCCCCTGATTTACTGCTCACAGCTGTGGTCTTCGTTGTTGAATTAGATCTTGCTGGTACAGGTATTGACGTCATTTTCGCTGAGCATTAGCCAGTACTTGGCTGTATTGCCCGCCATTTTAAGTTGACTTCATACTGGCCAACTTTGGACAGTTTGCTTTGAGGTGTCCATCATTCCTGCAGTAAAAACATCGATTTCTCAAGCCTTCATAGAAAATGCGAACCTTGAAGTGGCCAATGTACATGTTTGCAGGTAACTCCTTAGCGATCTCCATGTGGACACCTCTGACTCCGCTGAACACGTGGTAACCAAAATCTGCCGGATATCTTTCTCTTACATGTTGCCTGATGCTTCCAAATTGACTCAACACTGTAGCTATCTCCTTGTCCTCGATCTCAGGTGGCAGGTTAAAAATTATGACGTACCGAAACAGCTTACTGGCTATGTCGTATGTCGATTCGCACCGGTATCTTAGTACCATCCTCATATTCGAAAACATATTGCTCTTCTAAACCAGTTCCAAAACAATTGAACTCGTTTTCATCAAGAAACTTGATGTAAAAGGCATGGTCGTTTTCATCTTTGTAAACTGAGTGCACACTTTCTGGCGGTATGCCCAGCTTGCCGCCAACAAAACGTAACACGTCCAGGTGTTTCGGAGCTTGTGCTGATGAACCAAACACAATTTTCAAAGTATTCTTCCTGGTGGCTTCCATTTTCTTCCTTTGCAGCAGAATTCTTTAATGAGCGATTATTTGTACACGAGAGATAAGTCTTCGGGGCGTTTTTGGGCCTCTTCCCTTGATAGAATCAATGAAAAGTAGTATACTTGGTAATGATATATATTATTTTTATTGTTTTGTTTGTTTTTCAGTGTTTGCTGTTTGCTTGCCTTCTTCTACATTACATACATAAATACATTCTGTTCATTCGTATAGATGTTTCTCGGTTTTGGTTTTTAATGTCGTGTGATTTCTAGGGAAAGCATATTTATGTAGGGGAAGAGGCCCCAAAACAACTCCCCCTCCGAGGCAAAACGCCTTTTGTGGTTTCCCTCATATTTACCGTCATTAAGATGTCCGTAACAAAACTAGATCTAAAATTATGAAGGTTAGGCGAAAACAGTTTCAAAATAGTGTATGGGGCCCTCCTTAGCCGTGCGGTAAGACGCGCGGCTACAAAGCAAGACCATGCTGAGGGTGGCTGGGTTCGATTCCCGGTGCCGGTCTAGACAATTTTCGGATTGGAAATTGTCTCGAATTCCCTGGGCATAAAAATATCATCGTGCTAGCCTCATGATATACGAATGCAAAAATGGTAACTTGGCTTAGAAACCTCGTAGTTAATAACTGTGGAAGTGCTTAATGAACACTAAGCTGAGAGGCGGCTCTGTCCCAGTGTGGGGATGTAATGCCAATAAGAAGAAGAAAGAAGATTGACAGTGAATTGTCGGATGAATTCTGACAGGTAAATGAACCTGACACACTTGTCATTTCAACCTAACTAATAATACAAGTACTAATATTATTAGTTAGCGAATCACTTTTATGCAACACAAATTACAAGTACTTGTATTTTGAGCTTTTTAGTGGAATGTCTTCACTTGTCATAAGACGAGTTTATACAATCAATGGAATTCAATGGGATTGTATAAACTCGTCTTATGACAAGTGAAGTACTTGCATTTTTTTTACTTATAACTTGTAACTTTTAGCTAATATTATTAGTCTGATTATGCTACAGGGCCCAGGGATCCCGGGATTTCTCGAAAATATTGAAATAAGTCCCGTTTACAGTTTGATTCAATGGAGGAAATTTGAAACTTTAAACAAGTTTTAAAACACGCGGATTTACATAAAGGTTTTGATGTACCATGTGGATGTTGTTAACATCATATGGCTAACAATAAAAATAACATTAGTATTCGACGTCCGTTACGTCTCTGCAGCAATGAAAAATTAAGTTTTTATTCGGAAAAGTATTACAAAGCCTCCCATCAAATTGGCATTTTGAAAACCCGGATTTTTTTTGTCCCGGGAAATCCTGGGATATACTCTCTAGTACGGTCATCATTCTGAAACTCCCTGCGCACAAAAGATTCATCGTGCTAGCCTCATGATATACGAGTGCAAGAATGGTAACTTGGCTTAGAAACCTCGCAGTTAACAAATGTGGAAGTGCTTAATGAATACTAAGCTGCGAGGCGGAAATGCAATGTCCCAGTTGGGGATGCGATGCCAATAAGAAGAAGAAGATTTCAATTTCAGTGGAGAATTTTGAAGGCTTCTAATATCTTGGTAACGAAATGGCATCAGAGGGCGGCAAAGCAAGGGTTGCCTTTGCGAGTTTAGGAAATATCTGGAATAACGGGCAGATGAGTGAACGCACCGAAATTCGAATTTTCAACTCTGAAGTGAAACCTGCACACTCAGTTTTTATTTCTGCAGCTCAGCAAAATCCGCACAGCCGTGTGTCCACTAAAATTAAAACTGATATCTCGACAAAAACGGCGTTTGTTAGCTGGGTTTCGGCAAATTATTTGCTGATTTTCAGCAACTTTGACAAAAATCTCAGCAAAAAACATGTTTGCTGGGGCTCGGCTGTGCAAATCTCGGTCAAAGTTCATCAAATTGCTGAGATCCCGGTAAAAAACATTGAGTTTGTGTACTGTTATACAATAGTGAAACATGGTGTGTATCAATGAAGAACACTCAAATACTACAGGTGTTTACGGATCATAATTCGTCCCAACGGTAACGTATTGTAAAGTAAACAAAACTTTCACTTTTCCTTACTGAAAAATCTCCCTTCCCATTATTTCGCAAAGAAATGTGACATTTCTAATGCACAAATCGTAGCTCCCATGGATACCTTACCACGGCTTTTTTTATTCTTTATTTACTTACCACGGCTTGACTTTCGTCAATCATTATTTGTCGCAGTAATTATCGCTCATAATTGATATTTGGTATCCATCTGAGCGAGACTGTTCACTCACCGGCTTTGGATGCTACGACTGAGTATTAATGCTCATCCGCTTCATTCATACTTTCAATGCCTGCTCCTGACAAATCTGGTTTTGAACTACAAATCTGGCTATTGAACTACAGGTTAAAAAAATTGGATTGCAAGCCATACGTTCTGAAAAAAAAATCCAATAAATCTTTGATTGCAACACATCCGCTTAAACTGAGAAATTATCTTCTCCACCGTATTAGTATTTGGTTTCTCATCTGAGAACCTTTTTTTCTATGGATGAGTTCCGTTTTTTCCTTATTTCCCTTCTTGTTCCCATTATAGCGAGGCATAAATCTATTATCTAAAGAGGAACGCTCCTATGCTCCTATGGATAATACATGAGTGTCGCAGTATCCATTTGGGAGTAACGCGAGTTATGTACAAGGTTTGCAATTAATGCTTCGGTATACCAACCCAGGAGTCACTCTTGAGCCATTGAGTTACTTACGAGTCATTAACGAGTTACTTACTATTTTGCGCAGCAGCTCACGAGGTCTTTTGTTGCCCAGAGGTAGTTTGTATGGTTGCAAAGCAGATGATACTGAAGGGAGGTGGATGGATTTGGATTACGGTTTGGTCAGCGAAATTCGCGAGTGGAAACTATTTTCGACTTCTTCGGCCCTTATAGTGTTCTTGCATAATATATTGATGAATAAATGGTGAACTGACCTAAAACATAAATATTAAAATAAGAGAAACAAAGAAAAAAAACTTCTTTAAAGAATGTTTTGAAAAAATCTTTTAAAATTTACTGGAAATTTCATTGCCGACCTCTCAAATTGTAATTTTTGGGCAAAAAGGAAAACATGTTTATTATACTCATGCGAGTATGGTATGGTGTTAAATATAGTTAAAACCACGAAATATCAATAACCAAACCAGCCTTTTTGTAAAAATACCTGAGAAGAGGGGAAATGTGTAGTTGGTCAATCCGAACCATAATTGATGACCATTTTATAAGCGATCGAAACAATCGGGCAATGTATCGTCAGTCAAACGTAGTGAACCATCATTGGCATAGGGTCTCAGGAGGCTTCCGCTTGCCTACGAGCAGAATAAACTCCACTGTTCAAAAACGGTATCTTCTCTTCTCTTCTATATATTTTAACACAAATGTTTGTTTGTTAGTGACGTTAAAACTCGAGAACGGCTGGACCAATCCTCTGAGCAGCACAAGCCAAACAAAAAAATGTAGCAACCTGATTGTGACTTATTCTGGTCACATGTGAGTTGCAGTAACCTATATAAAACATGTGTGCTGCTAGGGCTTGACGGTCTCCTCGGATGATTTGTTCCTTTTCGTCCAACAAAGGTTAAGAAAAAAAAAAATTTTGGAAAAGTTCCAGAAGAAAAGCTGGAAAATTCGAAGAAATTGCATCTATAAATATACAAATCAATATTTGAAGGTTTAGGAAAAATAGTAAGGAAATTCCCAAGAAAAAGCAGAAAGATTTTTTTTTGTCTTTATTATCGAGACTTTCAGCCCGAGGCTGGCTCGTCTCGATCAACAGGAAGATTGGAAAATTTGATGAAATTGCATTTTTCCATATAATTCAATTTTGACATACGATTGTTATCCAATCAACTTGCGATAAATAAATATTGGACGGAACAAAGTCCGTCCGGTCAGCTAGTTTTATATGCATTATTACTTCTACCCTGATTTTTATTGGCAGTTTCTAATTTTAATGAAAAATTTCTATTGCAAGGGGTAGTTTTTTTTAGATCTTTATCAACCATCTAAGATGAGTTAAGTAATTCCATTTAAATCCACCATAATTGGTGTTACTTAACTCGTCTTAAACGGTTGAATACATTCCACTAAAAAGAGCTTAAAATATTTTTTCTAGATCTTTATGTTTTTAAAGAAGATTCTACTTAATAAGATTCTATGAAAAATATTATATCAGCACTGTGTTTTTTCACCAATCGCTGGTACATAAATAATAATAATAATGGCAATAGTACCTACTATTGATTTTCTAGGTACTATGTAGTTTCCTTGATACTAACTGGTTTTCTAGACTTGATTATTCTGATATTAAAATTAATTACACCTCTGTATATAAATTTCTGTTTTTCCTACAATTTCTCAACTCATCGAAGAGGAGACATGATTTGCATCGACACAAACCAAAACAACGCGAAAAGACAAAGTACCCAACCTGCACCGGGGTCCACGAGGAAGATCGACTCGCGATATCATTTGCAACCAACCACTCTGCGGGGCCTTCGTGGCCCGTTGAACTGAACAAACGAAGAAGGGGATACTGACGGGTCGTGGCAGTTTCGCACAGAGCGAGAGAAGGGGACTCAGCGCTTTTAATTTTCGCCTGTTTTGAAAAGGAAATAATTTATTTCTTTCGCTTTGACTGCAACCAGCCTGCACTGATGCTCACGTTGCTCACGCGCGCACTCCGCTAGAGATGGCCGGCCAAACTCGTCGAGGGGTATTCCACTTGCATTTGCTTCGGTTTTTAATTGATTAATGTGTATGTTTACATTATTTATGTAATGCTCGATCTGCTCTCGACTCGAGGCAACTCGGGGCTTTATCTCGCTGCCTGCCAGCGACATCCCCCAGGGAGGGTTGGGATGCGGCGGCGTTGGGGTCTAACATTCCACAGGTACACCTTCACCGCCACCGCCAGCGCCGCCTTCGGCGTCAAGCAATGAGTGGAAAAAAGGTCCGTTTGTTGTCCGGTTGGTGCCCTGTGTGCATTTGCCAGAATAGAAGATCTCGTTTCTGATGCACCGTTTTTTCAGTTTCGACTTCTCGACATGTTGTACTGTGAGAAAAGGTCTCTCGGGTTCTTGTTCGACTCCCGCAAGGACGGTTAGGGACTCGGGCAGACTTGAACTTGAAACAGGTTGTTTGCTGTTGTTGTTGGTTGCAGTTGGTCAAACGAGATTGGAGGAGGTTAACATGCAACGGTGAGTTGCCCTTGTTGCTGGAGACCTTAGTTGTTGTTGATGTGAATCATTTAGCGATCTACGATCATTTGAAGGTTCTCGTGTATGGTAAAACTTGCGTAATGGATTTACATTTACTGAATAGACCTCACTAACCAGTAAATCTGACCAATAAGAAGAATAGAATGTCTGAAACATTTGGCAAGATTTTAATTATTACAATATTTTGGAATAGTTGAAACAGTTGTGAGCGCAAGTAAATTTGTTATTATCGACTCATACATTTAAAACTTTTTCCACGTTTCAGATCGAAATGCGACTTTATAGAGTATTCATTCAACTTGACTTCATCGATGACTTCGGAATTGAATGGATTAGTACTAACTTGTCTTCTGACGAGTGAAGAGATTCCAGTAAACAATCTATAAACATATTTTTCTATTCAATCATTCAAGTACAAATAGTTTTGTTATCGAAGTTGATTGATTCAAGTGCTTAGGTATCTGTCATTGTCACTCAAGTCAAAGAAGGGAAAAAACTCAAATCTTTCAGTCACATTTGTCAGATTTATTTCCTTGTCGAGCTTGAGGATTGGAAAAACATACATTAGATTCGGTCATCAGAGGGTGCCCCATTAAATCCTCGTAGTCGAGCTCGTAAACCTGAAACATTAAAGAAACGCCATGCATGGTATTGCACACTTTGTAACAAGCTTCATAAAAATGGCAACACATTAACTCGGATAGTTGTTCCAGCATTAGCCGCCGTCACGAGCATTAAACGCTACCCATCCATTAATCAAGCACTCTTCACCGATGCTGTCCAGCAGAATCTCCATACCAATACATTTTGAATACATTATTTCGCTAATCCTAGATAGAGATATTGCGGAAAAACGGCATAATCCTCAGACCGTCTTCTGCCACCCCACTCACTTCGCCATCGGTTTTTATCTCACTCACAATGCTACCGACCACGAACGCACCATCGCACCGCGAAGAAAAGAAAAGAGGGCTTGAATTACACGAAGCACACTCGCTTCCAACCGCGCCAACAAAGCCGGATTCTGTTTGGGCGCGAGGGAAGTCAGCTTTGCCAGAAACGATTATAGTACCAAGATGCGGAAAAGTTTGTGCCCGCGCTCCGCCGCGCCACAAAAGAAAACAACAACCAGACACCCATCCAAGGAGGCCACTTTGCTTTATCTATCGTACCGCGCCATGCCAGGCATCCAAGTGGCCCATGGACGGACGAGAGCTCACTTTCCCCGCACTCACGCACGATCACACGCAACTGTAGCACTGTCCGCGCCGAGCGTGGTGCAACTCCGGGATAGGGAGGACGGAAAACCAGATGAGGAATGGGTCAACAGACGCGCCAGCGAGGGATAAAGAAGGCAAAAATCTCGAATAATAATAATTACCCCTCACATTGTTACCATTAATGTACACTTGTTTTTGAAATTGGCTCTATGTGTGAATAGCCCGCGTCCTCCTGTTGTGGCATGGTTCGGCGCTTTCGTGATTGCGTTTGCTGTTCCAAACCGCTCGCGCTCGGTTGGAAGCCAGTTTTCTTTTCCATCTTGGAGGTGCGACGCGATTGCAGTTGCAGCAAACGATTTTTCTATTACTCGGCGCAGAAGCTTGCGTGGTGTTGACCCGCAGGCTACTTTTGCGAACCGAACTGAAATTGATACTCCGAGGGGAATTGATTTGGATGGTGTTTCGTATCTGGAACGTGGCCTGCGTTTGTTGTTTCTTAATTGACAATTTATTTAACGAAATCTTCTAGACGAGCTCAGTGGTCTAGTGGCTACTACTTCTGCCTTATAAGCAGGAGGTCGTGGATTCAATTCCAGGCTCGTCCCTTTCCTACTTTGAATTCCAATCTTAGTTCTTTCTGCGTTTCACGTTCTACCAAAACGATTCCTACTGTTAATAACCTCCCACATAATCCCAAAACCTTCCGTGGCACCTACGAGAGGTCGTAGAGTTCTCTGCATCTTTCTTAAGTAGGTGCCCAACTAACCATCCTTCCCCTTCCTCAGCATTCGCAAGGACGTGGCCAGGACAGATCTCGACTATTGGAGAGTGCATTGCTTCCATCTAAGAAATAGTGATTAGTCCCAAATCAATATCTGTGGTAACGGATGAAAGTGATGCTACTCTCATACAATAATCCTGGCTTGTACCACCTACGAATTTGTGCGAATTGCTCAATGCTAATGCTAATGCTAATGCTAATTTATTTAACGAAATCTTCTGTCTGTCTGAACCTTATAGACTCGGAAACTACTGAACCAATCGACGTGAAAATTTGTATGTAGAGGGTTTTGGTGCCGGGGAAGGTTCTTAAGTTGGTTCGAGACCCCTTGCTCGATGGAAAGAAGTGCTCCCATACAAATAAAACACCAATTTCATCATAACTCAAGAATTAATCAAACAAATGGAACCAAATCTGGCATGTGGAGGTTTTCGAAGGGAAGATATGTTTCTGTGGTGGTTTGAAACCCACCCCTTCTGGAAAGGGGGGCTTCCAGACAAATGAACCGGAAAATTCTGCATAACTCAAGAACTAATCAGAGGATATCTTTTTAGGCGAAACGAAGTTTGTCGGGTCTGCTAGTATTTAATAAAGTTCAAGTAAGAAGGAAGGAGTCTTAGAATAAAATACGACTCCCGTTGATGATGCATTTTTGGATTTCTCTGCTATTGTTGTCAGCCGCTATTAAGGTTGCGCTCTGTATCCTCTTCATCAGCATGTATTTTGATTTTAGCAATCCCACATTTGCTGATTTGAATTTCAGGCCAATGCGACGTTTATTCTCCGCTACAAACGTGTTGGCAACAAAGTCCATGTCATTGCATATTGGCAGCATCGTGCTTCGATTAATGAATTCAACTCTTCGTATGACACATTCTAAGACATAAAAATCCTCCAGCAAAAGTTAGTCTTCAGCAGGTTTTATTGGAAAGTCTCATGCAGTTTTGTGAAACGTTCATCGTTGCTCAGATTAGTCTTTCGGGATAGTATCCGTCCTTTGTACTAGTAGCCAATCCTCCAAAAGGTTCAGAGCGTCCTTCACTGGAACGCTTGGGAACAACCTGATTTATGTATTATTGGTAGTGCTTTGATCCTTGGAAGAAAAGGGAAAAAGGGAAACACTGTTTAGATGTAAGCTATAAATAATTTAAATGAATTTTGTTTTAGGAATTATTTGAAACTTTTATCTGAAAACTTCCAATTTCTGGTGTTTCTGATAATATCCGAAGAAGTATGATGGTGGATTAACTGTAAGATCGATATTTTCAAGAATTTTCTAAGTCTAGAGAGACAAAACAGGGTTTTACTACTGCCTAGATTGTATCAAGACTGCAGTCGATTCATCATCATACTTCTTCGGGATCTCTTGCATAATTTGTAATAACCTGATGTTATTTCTGAAATTTATTCAAAAATTCTATAGAAAAAAAGTCCGAGCAAAATTTTCCTTAGCTTTCCACATTTTTTTTTCTTAAAAATCGTTCTAGAATTTCTTTTCATCCATAAATTCTTCAGCAATTTCATCGAACATTCCTTGAGTTATCTCATTTTAAACTAAATCAGGCAAATACTAGTAGATTTGTTTTAATCTTCTAGCCATAAGCAAATCAAGGCGAGGCACCTAGGTTGAGCTCGAAGCCCTCCGGTTTTTCTTTCCTTACAGAGATGAACTTTATATAAATGTGTAAAAATCACTTTAATGAAGTTTAAAAAAAAAATACAAATTTGTCCAGAAATTCCTAAGGACATTTCTCCTGGAATTCATTGTAAATTCCTCCAAAGATTTCTACAAAAAAACCATCGGAAACTCCACCAGCAAGAAATTTTTGAACGAGTTCCAAAAGGATTTTCCGAAGGAATTCCTAACAGAATATCCAAAGCAACTGCTGAACAAATTTTTGACATTTTCAAATTATTAAAAGAATTCGTTTGGAAATAACTTCAAAAATTCATTCGGAAATTCCGGAAAAAAAACTTTCAGAAATTTATCTGTCATAAGCCGAGTTTAGTATTATTCCATTCAATTCCACCAAGTTGTAATCTTTACTAACCAGGGGGTCCCGTAGCGTAGTTGGCTACACGTTCGCCTCACAAGCGAATGGTCATGGGATCGATTCCCAGCCCCTCCATCAAAACCCTCGTCTAGTCTATATGGTGGCGTATTGGGGAGCGCCCTTAGGGGCCGTACACATATTACGTAAGCACTTATAGGGGGGGGGGTCGGTCAATATCTTACGCTCCATATAAATAAAAATTCATTTGTATGAAAAAAATCTTACATGGGGGGGGGGTCGAAAAACCCAGAAAAATTGCTTACGTAATAAGTGTACGACTGCCTGATGACGACTGACAAATTGTTCTTCTTGGAGGCATTCCTCCAACGTACCCGGATAAATGGAAACCGAACAATGCTACGATCATTGGATTCACGACACGGACAAATGGACACAATGGACTCACGGTGAGATGGACCAGCAACGACAACAATAATGAATAATGGAGAAATCTAAAAATAGATTCTATGTGGATTCTGGCAGCAGAATACAATACCACAGTAGATCTCGGCACAGTAGCGGTTAAGTAACACAGAGTGCCTACCAAATAAAGAAAGGAATAAAAAAAAAGATACGTATTTCGATCTCAACTATAAGGCCTTACTATAACTATAACTTACTATAACTTACTTATATAACTATAAGGTCGAAATACGTATCTTTAAAGAATTCAACATATTGGAATTATTCGAAATTTATTTTTTTCAATTTTAATTTTAATTTTAAATTATTAACAAGTCTTATGACAGGTGAAGACCTTAGTATCGTTTTAGTTTTATGCTGGTTTTATAACATTATTTAAGAGTAAATTATGGTCTTCAAGAGCGTTATAAACTCAAAATGTTTCTTTGGGGATATTTCACTAAAATAGCTTAATAATTTTCCTTTAGAAATTATTTCTGAAACAAACTCAGGCATTGTTATGATATATCCTCCAGACGATTCTTCGAATTTAAAACAAAGAACTCTAATAACTTTATTTTTGTATTTTTCCCAGGAAACCCTTAGAAAATTTTTTTGGAGTTGCTTCCGGAAATTCTTTTTAGTGAATTTTGTTAGGATTCTTTTCGGAAACTCGTTTATGAAATCATTCGAAATTTTGTTTAGGAATTCCATCGAAAATCTCTTATAGAATTCCTTTGGAAATTCTTTCCAAAAGTTTGTTGGTTTTTTTTCGCGAATATTTTTGAAAATTGCTTAAGAAATGATTTTAGGAATTCTACCGGAAATTCTTTTCGCTATTATTGTTTTAGAAATCCTGTGGCAATTACTTCAGGAAATTATTAAAGGAATTTCCCCAAGAATTTCCCCAAAGAAATCATGGATTTTCTCCGAAATTAGACTAAACATACGACGACAAGCAACAAAAACTATTTCCCCCATGAAAAAGACACAATCCCCGTGTCGAAACGTTGGGTAAATGGCAAACTCGTAAAAAATGCAACAATCTTTCAGAACTTCATCCAGATAGTCCATAAGCCACTTTTCCAGGCATTACTATTGATTTTTGGAAATTCATTCAGAATTTACAATTACAGTTACAATTAAATAATTATATAATAATAATTTATAAATTTTTACTTCTAAAAGCATTTGATGGTTCTTTTGAAATTTCTTTTAAGAACTCTTGTGTATCTTCCTTAGGGAATTTATTTGGAAATCGAAGGGACATTTGGTTGAATTGACATTTAGTCGGAACGACATTGAGTCGAATGGAAATTTAGATGAATGTTAGTAAAATGGATAATTAGTCAATAGATTTTTGGTTAAATTTGAATAAATAATCCACAAGATACAACTGATTTAAGTCAGTGGACGTGGAAGTGGTTCAATGAGTAGCGGAAGAAACGAATACGGAAACTTTTGAAGACGCTGGTGAACTTAAGAAAAAATAAAATAAACCAACAGAAATAGCCAAATATTAGCTACTGATGGTGAAATACCCTCCGTTTTATTTTTCGGCACAAGCTCAAATATCATATCAATGTTATTTTTCCAATACTTCATCGTAGTCCGCTTTGGACCATTTCGTTGATTATCAGTTAGTCGTATGACATTTCGTCGGGGTTCAGCCAAAACGCACCAAGCGGCTTATTGTCTGACTTGTGATATTTTGATCGTAAAAGTAAGTCATTTCATATCAACTGTTGTAGGATATCCTTAGTTATGGGGTAGTGGGAAATCCAATACGATTTTAAATCAATTAAACCCGCTTAGCGAAAGCTTGGGCAGAAAAATGGGTAATTTTTTGTTGGCGCTTGGTGCAATTTGGCAGAACCCCGCAAACGAAATTTCGTCTAAAGGACGTTTAGTCAAAGGGACATTTGTTCGTTAATTATTGACCGAAAATTTAATTTCGACCTAATGGTTTTAATATCTGTTTGACGTAATATCTTTCCGACCAACTTTCATTTATCGAAAAATCATTGGACTAAATATCTTTTGACCAGGTGGTTACCGTAGTCGGTTAGAGGGGTTCGCCAAAGTCAATATTATGCCGGGAATATTCACCGTTTTCCTATTAATTATTCTATTTATGAACCTATTATTCTTTGGACAATATTGAAACAATAAATATGTGATTTTTTTAAATACCGCATTAAAAATAAAATTATTTAATTATTATTGACATGAAGTTTCTATCTTTCAAATATCCATTAGACGGAACGTCATTCGACTAAATGTATCATAATTGTTCATTCAAAATCCGCTTCTGTTCAAATGATCATTCAACCAAATGTCTTTTCGAAGAAACGTCATTCGACCAAATATACGAAGATTCTTCATTCTAATTTCGTCTTTAGTGGACTTAAATTCATTCTTAAATCTGATTTCGACTAAATGTCCATTCGTCGTAGTGTCCTTTCGACCAAACGTCATTCGATAAAATGTCCTACGTCTCTAGTGGACTAAAAATTCATTTTCGACTAAATGTCCTTTCGACCAAATGCTCATTCGACGTAATGTTCTTTCGACCAAATGTCATTCGACTAAATGTCATTCGACGAAATAATATAGATTCCTTCGGAAGTGCCTTCAAAAGTTCTGACAAAAGTTCTGTCTTCTTCAGGAATACCTTTGGAATTCCTCCAAGATTCCTTCGGGACTCTTTAACAACTCATTAGAATAATTTCTTCAGAAATCCATTTTTGGAATTCTTAAGAAATTCCGTCGAAAACCATTTCATTCTTTTATAAATTCCCGAACAAGTCCAAAATTTCTGACAGAATCCTTTCAACATAATCTTCGAAAGAATTCCTACACGAATTTTGGAGAATTTTTTGGAGGAGTTTAGTATGGATTTGCTAAACAAAATCTAATAGAACTCCTGAGAAAACCTTCGAAGAATTCCCTGGAATTTTATAAGGATTTCTATGAGGAACTTCCAAAGAAACTTCGGCAAGATTTTGCAGGATTTTGCGGGGGACTTTTGGAAGGAATACCTGGAGGAATGTTCAAAAGAATTACTTGCTGAGTTTTCCAAATTATTTATGAAGAAGTTCCCGAAAGAATTTGTTAAGTATTTCGTAGAAGAATTTTTGATGAAATTTCTATATGGGTTTCAAGATTCCGAAGGAGAACCTGGAGGAATTTTCAGAAAAAACTTCTAAAGGCGTTTCTGAATGATTTCCATTAGGAATCTCAAAAAAAATTCCTTCCGTCGACTCCGCCAGTGTATATAAAATTCAGATTCATGACCTTCACTTCAAAGATGTGTTGTTTGAAAACAAAGTTGCGAACCGTTTAAAGCTTGTGAGCGATTTAATTCAACATTCGTCTTTCTGGATGGCTGCACTTCTTCTTCTTCTTCTTCGTGCAGAATCTTTTGCAAGAATTAAACATCGAAGAAACAGCTTACGAGATACGTTCGGGTTAATTGTTCACGTGCCTTCCAGTTGGTGTCCAAATCTCGAGACCGCCCTACTGATTCATGCATCTACAGAACTTCCACACTGTCTTATTTCGTTCGACCTTCTTTCTTCCATCTCCCATCTTCTTTATTTCTACCTCCTCTTTTATTTCTTTTCTCCTTCTTTCTTCCTTCTTTCTTATTTCTTCCTTCTTTCTTCGTTCTTTCTACTTTCTTCCTTCTTTCTTTCTTCTTCCTTCTTTATTCTTTCCATTTCCATCGTCCATCCATTCTTTCCATCGTTCTTCCTTTTTTAATCCTTCTTTTTTTCTTTTTCCTTCTTTCTTCCTTTTTTCTTCCATCTCACTTCTTTCTTTCTAATTTTTTCTTTCTTTTTTCTCTGTTTCATTCTTTCTGCTTCAGAAAAAATATTTTAAGCTCTTTTAAGTGGAATGTATTCAACTGTCTAAGACGAATTAAGTATTTAATTCCACCAATTATTTCGATATCTTTGCAGAAACGTATTTCGACTACAACTGTGTGGTCGTCTTCAGTGTCTCGTACTTGACTCGACTTGACTCTTGACTCTTTCTGCTTGTTTTTTCTCTTTTTTTCTTGCTTCTTTGTCTTCTTCTTTAACATCCTTTCTTTTTATTCCTTTATAATTTTCCAGCTTCTTCCTTTTTCCTTTTTTTTTCATTTCTTACATCTCGCTTCCTACTTCTCCCTTTCTAACTAATCACATCACACTTATCGTTTCACATTTCTTACTTCTCACTTCTTACTTCTAAGTTCTGACTTCCGAATCCTCACTTTTCATTTTTTCTTCAGTTTGTTAATTTATTAGGCTCAGTTGTTCATTAAAACTCTACGGAGCCAAGAGCAAATAATCATATTATTATATAAAATATAAAATGCAATTGAAGATACGATCTCCGCACTCACTTCATTTTCGGGTGTGTTACAGAAACGGATCTTGATCCGGAGCCCGAACCAGAAAGTTGGATCAATCGTGGACTCGCCGTTGGATGAGACTTTGCTTTCTTTTTTCGCAATAGCCACCTCTTCCAGTGTCATGTCATCTGTCTTCCGACGAATCTTTTTCTCCGGATGTGCGGTCTCATGAACTGTCCGAGAACCAGCGACAAACTTTCATCGCTCACCTCCAGGGGCAGATCAAACACACGGACATAACCTGCAACTTCCATTCGTACTTCAACCGAAGTCCCACATTTTCCCGACACAGTTTTCTTCTTCATTGATTCTTCCATTGCATAGCGAGAGATGAATTTATTGTATTAAAGTGAATGGTCATGTGCCGTTTTGTACACGGTATCCATCATCAATAAATCAGAATCTAGCTGCTCCAAAAAAAAAAAAAAAAACAACTGGCGATTCCAGCCCAAGATGGCCGAGAACTGTCTAATGGAAAACAAAACGGAACTGCACGGTATTGACGAAAACTTTATCACCCATTTCGTTGATTTACCTCACTTCTAACTTACTTCTCACAACTCATTTCTCATTTCTTACTATCCACTTTTCACTTCTTACTACTCATTCGGCCGAATGACCGTTTGGCCTCCCGAGCAGCACAAGTCAGATAAAAGTGGTTGCAGCAACTTGATTGTGACTGAATTGGAACATGTGTGCTGCTAGGGCTAATGACCCAGCATCACTCGCAACTGCTGCAGACTGAAATAATTATTACGATGCTGAATTTAATTTTAAGATTAAAAACCATCTTATAAAGCTTAAAATGAAAATGAAATAATTATTAACGATTTTGGAGAACCTAGAACATCTGACTTTGGGGGCTTGCATGGACAAGCTGTGTTAATTTCCATTATGAAGTTCTTCTGATTCTGTAAATTTTACTCCTATTGAGTTTTTTTTGTACCTTTATTAAGGAGACTTTCAGTCCGAGCCATATTGAGTCTAGTATATCGACATGTTTTACATTCATGATTACAGCATCCGCACTGCCGATTATCTAGCAAAAAAAATGAGGATGCTTTTGAAACATATCAAACTACAGGAAACAAGATGAGCTCGATAAGACAACCGTGAATGAGTTGTGAAAATCGCTTAGAAGACGCCCGGGAACCTGCTGTTTAATGATTCTAATGATTAAGAATATGTACCAAGATGCAATTAGGTTCAGGGTCCCTTAATACAAGATTCATTTGAATGCTTGGACACTTGTTCATTCTTGTTTATTTAATAAAACGGATGTAATGAAATTTTCATAAATAGTTTAGTCACAATATGAATCACCGCCTAAATGTACCATGCGTCTCCATATGATTTTATGCTGAAATGCTGCTGAACAGTTTTCAAACCCCCTAATCAGAGCTTAAAATATTCATCTTCATGAAGCAACTTCGGTCCGAATTTTGACAAACATCGCATGAATATTCAAAACATAGAATGACATAGTCAGACGACTACTCCACGAATTCATTCATTCGACTGTCACTGAATGTGTTTACTATGTGCAGAAAAAAACATAATTTGCATTGTTTATGTTGATGTTTACCGCTGAAAGTGCCTCGCGGATAAAAATAGGATTCAGTCCTGTGTGATAAATCACTTTACTCATTTGAAACGTGTTCAGATTTCAGAAAATTTATCAATTTGTAAAATGTGCATAAATATTCAATGACTAATATTCAACTGAATATTGACTGTCCAGAGCCGACTATGAATGTGTCGGAAGTGAACTGACAAATGAAGAAAAATGGACTTCACTAAAAAAAATCGATTATTTTACACTCTGCCCCTAATTATTATACTAATTATTCCATTTTTGCCTGAAAACATTCATGGGGACATTCAGATATCCAAATAATTTAGATTATCTTAATAACTTAGTACTTCAACGTATATGAAAATGCAATCATGCAAACATGTAAGTGACTTCAACGTCGTTAAAGTGATGAAACCTTTCCTACTCTGTGACCAAATAATCTCGGATTTTTCCCAATCAAACAAAAACGCCAGTGACCAGTCGATTTTGGAGGTCGAGAACTACAAATGCTACACATGATCATCGCGAATACAAATTTACTGTCGACTAGTCTAATCATTACCTCCACTAACACACGTTCTCATAGACGAACAATCCTCTTTATCCGGATTACTTTTCGCTAGGGTCGTCTTACGATCGGCACCCGATCGCGTTAGATAGAAGTCCAATGGTTTAAAAGGCTTTGGGACAGTTCGTCGAATGACATTTCGTCGAATGACGTTTAGTCGAATGACATTTAGTCGAAATTACATTTGGTCGAAGGGACATTTGGTCGAATGGACATTTAATCGAATGATACCAATGTTATTTTGCCAATAATTCATCGTAGTCGGCTTTGGAACATTTAGTCTAATGACATTTGTTCAAATGACATTTCGTCGAAAGGACGATTAGTCGAATGTTTATTTTTTTTTATTTAATTCCGACTAAATGGTAATATGACTCAATCTATTCGACGTCATGTCTATTGACGAAACATCATTCAACTGAATTTCTTTTGATCAGGTGGAATAGATTCATCGTAGTCGGTTAGAGGGGTTCGCCAAAGTAAATATCCAGTCGGGAATATTTACGGAATCACGGTTTAAAAAAATTTGACAATTTTTTTAAACCGTGTAACATTTTTCCCTAAGACGCTCGCAAATAATTATTAATTCTCGGTATATTCACCGTTTTCGTATTATTTATTCTTTTTATTAACCCATCATTCTTTTGGACATTATTGGAACAATTATTATGTGACTTTTATAAACACCACAACGACGTAATGTCCTTTCGACCAAATGTCATTCGACTATATGTCATTCGACGAAATGTCTTTCGACGAAATGGTATAGATTCGGTTTTAAAGCAATCATGACATTTAACTTACATTTTTGCTCATAGTGGCTTAAATTTATCAACAATCGCTTGACTGCATACGTTAAAAAATTGTCTGAAAGACGACGAAAGACTTTGCTGAAGAAGGTACGTTGCTGGAACGTCTACAAAAAAATAGAATTGATTATTAGAAATCTATGTTTCCGTTAGCACTACCGGACAATTTATGGTTGTTCGAGGGCAAAACCCTTCTTCCCTCTTTTCCGGCTTTTTACTTTGAGAAATGCTTTCGTATAACTCAAAGATGCTCCCCAGCCTTTTCGGGTTATAGTCAAGGAATGTAAAACTGAACCATTGCCAATGACAACAACATTGTTCTTTTTTTTAAATGTCGGAACAAACTGAACTCGCGACAAGCGTTTGTCCTAAATGCAACAGCATAGGGCAATGATTGTTTGTCGCGCATCTAGATAAATTACCGATTTTAACGATGATTTCGTATTACAATTTATTGGTTGCATAGGGCAGCTGGGATAATATGCATCCCCGGGGCAAAATGACATTTTGGCATTTTGGCGCTATTTCAGGGATATTTTCAAGAATGTTTATTACTGAATTGGTAGTTCGAGATCCGAACTACATGTGCTGTCATAGATACTCTGGAAAAACTACTGAAAATATAATCAAAAATGCCAAAGGGAAACCCCCCGGAAAACCTCATATTTCATTTCATTACAAACTTCAAACGTGAAGTGGAAAATGAAAACAAAATTCATCAGCGCACATGTTCGAGTGATTCGAAATATTATTTAGCGTATTTTTTTTCTCATCAATTGTTCGGGCTGTAAAAGGTTTCTGCCACAGCCTACTATGACAGCCGCAACTGTCGCTTTGTTATTGCCCACCGTTGGCCAACTGCAGGGTAATAACTTCTATTGTTTGTTTCATGCTCCAGTATCCATCTTAATCCATACCAAACGTGATATTCGACGTCAACCGACATGATAACAAAATAAATAAATCAATTCCTAGCGTTAATCCTTTTATTTTGAGTGGGATGAAATTGGAAGCGTAAGATGGCTAATGGAACCATTCCCCTTCACCTATATATCGTTAGCCTGGAAGATGCTCTATTCCGCTTCGGTTACGGCGCAGTGCGAACACACCGAGCGAACGCAGCGAGGCTCCGCGAGATGCTGCATATCCTATTTATTATAACCGCTATTATTCGCAATCGCCTCGCATGCATGCATGCAAACTTGTACAATAACCTGACAGGCTGCTCGACTGCATTTGGCCCCAAGACGGCGATGCTCCGCGGTGCGGCTGCGTGCATGAGAGAAGAGGCTCAATATAAGGGTAACACTTATCACACCCCTCCCGTTGCTTCCGCGGGAACGCTGCCGTAATGAATGCGCAGCGAGGCTGTTGAGCGGCCGTCGTCGTCGGTCGCATCGGTCGAGGACGAGGAAAGTTGTTTTTCGCTGTCTTCCTGACTATCTCCCCTAGTCCAGCGTGTTCGTGCATGTACAGTAAAATTTATTGTTTCTTCGTCATTTGTTATAACAATGTACCGGCCGGAGTCACTTTTCCAGCTTCTTCTCGGTACTTCTCGCCGAAGTGAAGGGACTTTTCCGCACCAGCATCAATCTCTTCCTGATTTCTATGTTATTACGCTTTGCCGTTGCTTCGCGCTGTGGGTCGCACACAGCGTACTTAAACTTGTTTGGGCTTACTTTGTTCCTAGAATGGATTCAAAATGGTTTTATTACCCGTTCAATTTATCGTTCATCAAAGTTTTTTTTCCTACTTTTCTTTATTCAACAATTTTGTAGCAGTGAATTACTTTTGAGCTACAAAATAAATAACATAATCATGGAGAACGAAATTTGCGTATTTGATAGGAAAAAGATATTTGAATTCGTACTTTGACCCACAGCGTCCGCGCTAGGTGAAAATTAGCCTGCGATGCGTCGTCGCCTCGGTTTACTAATCTTCGTCTGCGACAGAGGCGAACGCGTGCAATGTATGTACCTATTGCAGGCAGTAGTGCTCGGTCGGCCGTGTTGCCGTCCTATGATCATTTATAATTGTAAACCACGTATACGGATGCAATGCGTTCGCGAAAGGAGTCCGGTTTTTCCTCTCCTTACCATATGCAGTGTAGGTACATTCGTTTTTTTCCATTATCAGTGGCGATGCTTAGAAAAATATTTTAATTATTTTAGTTTCTTTATTATGTGAAAAGAGAGCAGAAACGAGTCTTCTGCCTCGGTTTTATCACCATATGAATTTTGCATAGCTTTGTCGTCGCCACGGCGACGGAGGCTTTTGTGCAATCGAAGTAGCCGAGGCGCGCAAGTACAGTAGGCTCTGTGCTAGATATTGTGGCTCATTTTCGTTACCTCTGGACTGCGTCTTGTAGGTATTCATGCGATGCGATTCATAATGTGTATTTAAATGACCACAGTAATTTCCACCTTATTGGCTTCAGGAGTCGCTCCTCCGCTCCGCTCACAGTGCGGCTAGATGATGACGGTTAATGAAAAACTAGTTTTCGCTTCTTATCCATCGCTTCTTTCGTACATTCCCCCTAAGCAACAGTAGTGTGTCGTTAAAATATAAATTAAATGAATGAAGCCTAACATTTTTTTTCTTTTCAGCTGAAATTGTTATTGCTGCTAATTAATGCGAGGAGTTGAGTGGTTATTTCAAAATTATCAGTTTTGTGTCTTTCTATCTCTGGTTTTAATGTGTGCGTGCGAGTCTATTCTGCTGCATATCGCAGTTATTGAGACTTACGACACTTTTTACCATTTGCGTCTCGGTAATGCAGAACTTTGGGGTGGCTGATTTGTTGGTTGATATACTGAGCCGCCAAAGCTAAGCAAATGCCACCTGCTGCTGTGCGTTGGCTGCTTACCCGGTTAGTATCCAACATGTTTGGAAAATGTCTTAATCTTTTCCGGTTTGGTGAGTTTTCAGTTGTTTTGCTCATTAGGAATTGGTTTGCGATTTCTCACGGGTGATGACAGAATAATGATCTGTTTAAATATTACGTACCGCACAGTCAATGGAGGCTTCCAATTTTCCAACCAAATTATTATTAAATTTATGAGGAAAAATCTTTCCTTGGTAAATTCCGAACCCACACCATTATAAAACCATTCTTCTGTCTGAATCCAAATACTTTTTATAAGAATGTAAATACTGAACGAGCAATGACCGTACCGTTTTCTGTGTGAAATTGGGATGCTGGGAATTTGGTTTCATCAGTGCCCGTTAAGCTGCGGAGGACGACGGAGGTCCTTCGTAGCTTAGTAGGGAAAGCACCTGTCTAGTGTACTGGGGTCGTGGGATCAAAGCCCACCGAAGGGGCTGTTACCCTCCAATACCTTTTTCGAACTAAATCTATCACATGTTGTGCATATACATAATCGAGTTTCAGACATAGTAATCTTTTATAGTGTTTTCATCGCAATACTTGAAAAACTCGGTATGAAGAGCGTCGACTCCGGGAACTTTACCATTTTTCATTCGAATAATTATGGATTTTATTTCCTCTAGGCTAGGGCCAGCATGTAACTCTTTACTTACTAATTCGGGTAGGTCACACGGCATTTGACTTGAAACGCCTGGATCAATCAGCCAATCATTCAAACGAATCCCTTTGCTAGACTTAGTCTTGTTCTTCTTGTAACTTTTTAAGTACTGGAATGTTCGGTTTATCCGCTCCCAAGCTGGGTACTTCTGTAAGTCATTGAAGAATTCTTCCACTTGTTTCTCCTCGTATTTGCGTTGTGCCCTCCGTAATTTCTCAGTAATTCCTGCACAATCAATCCATAGCGCCACTTAGGCTTCAACGATCTGCTCACCCAAAACGAATACTTTTTAGCACTAGCGAGGGCTTTTTTTTAGTACGGTTTCATCTGCGTGATGTATTTTTTGTCGCAGCTCCATCCATTCATCGTTTATAGAAGCTGGTGAATCTACTGAGAGACGGCTTTTGCCTAATTTTTGCCTTTCTCGTATACTAAGTATACGAGAAGGGCTATATGATCACTCCAAAACCAAACTTTTGATAGAAGGCTCGGAGACCCATAGTGTTATATATCAATCGACTCAGCTCGACGAGTTGAGGTGATGTCTGTTTGTGTGTATGTATGTGTGTATGTGTACAAAATCTTGTAGACACATTTTTAGGAACTTGGCCATTAGAAGTGAATTGTTCATGACCAGCGTATTTAGCAATAAGGGCAAACACCGCAAACTCAGCCCATTGCAGCTTAAATGGCCAACTATAATCTGTCTATCTGTTTGATGTATATACACCACCTAGATCAGAGAAAAAGCTATCTGCGTTTTAGTTTGGTCCATGAACATTAATTATTTGCAGTACATATAAGGAAAGAGGTGTCAACCTAGAAATATTTGAATAAATTTCTTATTTATTGAGCAAAGTTTAAATATCATGTAGTTATACATTGTAAGTTAGTTTCAAACAGTGGCGCCGGGAGTGACAACTAGAACATGTCCTACGCACGAAATTTCCTGGGTGGGACAATCGAGGCATTATTAGTTCAAATGGATTAGAAGTCCACGGGAAAAAGGTTTGTAGAAGCCTAAAAGATTTTATTGAAATATAAGAAATCATAAACTTTCGCCCGTATGAAAACTGGTCAAAGGGGCAAGGGATTCTGAACTCCCAAAAAGATTCTTTAACGTTCATACAATTTTCTGGTAATAGATCGCTAAAAACCTCGAATAAACAAAATTTATATACACTGGGACAGTAGACAGGAACAATTTTTACAACAATAATTTTAGAGATATGTTTTTCTAATCTCACGCAGTGGAGTTGAATAAATAGTGCTTGATGGATCATGTACTTATAGAACGCATCGTTTCTGTCTAAATAAGCGGGATTTTTAACCAGCCACTGGAAGGAGTGGAGTTCGCTGAAGTCGATTATGCGGGGGTAATAGAACGTACCCGAACGTAGACCAAAACGTATAATACCAAAAACCGCATGAAAATCCGAGTATATCCCGAAAAGCGCGTAAAAAACGTCTTCACGAAAATAGATTCACGGTTTCCGTTTGTTCTCGAACCTTTTTGAAAAACAGCATAGAAAACTTTGTTGAAAACCCCACGTAAAAGGAGCCGCGGTTTTTATCTCTACGTCTTGAAGTAGCATCGTAATATAAAATATTTAGTCGCTTTCTAAAGCGACTTCCTATACATTACCATATATCTAGTAGCAAAGATTGTTGAATTATTTTACTCTCCTTTTTCTACATTGAAGATCGTTTTGATTGAGCAGCTTCCAACTACCCTAGTAACATTTTGGTTTTCGGCTGGTTTTATAACACTCTTGTATAGTCAATTATGGTCTTCAAGACTATTATAAAACTTACAATTACAATGTTACTTGGGTACGAACTGTTTTGAAAATCGATGAAAATTTACAAATTATGTAAAGATTCTGTCCGGAAGATCGGGAAGTCAATTTTTTTTTTTATATTCTAAATTAATGATTAGTAAAATGTGCATTAGAGTGATTCAAATTCTGACTTTTTTGCCCCCCGATGCTTAAACGATTGCTTTTGTCATTTTAATAATCCTCCTAAATTTTTAACAAATTTGGTTGTAATTTGAATGTGCACACGTCATTTAAAGTTTGTATGGAAATTACTGTGAAAATCGACCCTTATGTGAAATACCGTCCCGTAAGGTGGCCCATGATTCATTTAAATATAATTAACACATTGACTCTTTAGGATACTTTTTAAGCTGAAAGGCAGTTGTTGTTGCGAAGCGATTTGTGCTTTGGAAGCAAAGTTATGAAGAAAACAAAAATGCTCATTATTGATATTGATGTTATTCTTTTACGTGTTAAATTGAATTTCCCACGATTCAGTATTCTCTTAATAACTTTTCTTGAAAGAATCAAATCGTTTCGCAACAAAGACGACCTGTTTCCTAGTAAAATGTTCTATGTTGCCAATGTACTCATATGCTTTTAGAGCTTGATGGGAAGCGTCGGGGAATAGTTTTTCATAAAAGTTACTGTTTTCATAGTAATTTTCATACAAACTTCCAGCTGCGCGTGCTAACTCAAATTGGAACCAAATTAGCTCAAAATTAAGGAGGATTATTAAAATGGCAAATGCAATCGCTTAAGCATCGGGGGGCAAAAAAGTCAAAATTTGAATCACTCTAATGTGCATCGATTTCTTAATACTAGAACTGTTACCCAAATAGGCATTTTCCCTATTTGTCCTACCCACGACTTGGAAGGTGGATGGGCCTCTGGTTTCAAATATTGTATACCAATTCCAAAATCCTTGATAGTTGGCTGCTATACATCCAAATCTTTTCGTAATAGAATGGCTGAACCTCGCTTACTATTACTATAAGGTCCTCCCATATACCATTTATAGTAAGTAGTTAGGCAATACAAGCAATCAAGATTAACTTCCTGCAGGGCTGTCTATCTAGCTCTTGGTCCAGAATATGAAGTACAACCCTCCCTCCACCAGTAATAGGTTCATGCCACTTGGTGATCTTGAATCCACCATGGATATCTCGCTTAACTTTTCAAAAGGACCTAAGTAACATTTTTTTCATGAATTAATTTGAATACAGCAATCAATAGCATTCATGTTTTGTTACTTAGGTCCTTTTGAAAAGTTAAGCGAGATATATACTTTGAAAGTTCACTCTTGCGTATTTCATGAACAGACAGTACATTGGGCATTTATGGATTCATTCAATCATAGCAAAAAAGGGACGGAACAGCTTGATTTGCTTGCACATTAAATTTGTTTATTAAACATTCTAAAGGATACGGAACGCATGTTCATTTTATTCATTTATGTAGGTACTTGCTCATTTTATGTTCACTATTCGTTGCGCCCGATGCTCGTTGGTCGACTTGTAGAACTGGGGTGGGCTTCAGGTAGGAGGGGTGTGCGGCCGGGACGTACACAGCCAGCGAAGGACACCAATCAGCTTCCACATTCAATTCGGACAGGGCGTCCAGTTTTGCTTCCGCGGCAACTTGGCCTTGTAACAAATGGGCTAAAGTTTCACTGTGGGCCCGGGGAACAGTACCGTGTTAAGTAGTGCACACGAGTCTTTGCAGAATCGAGTGGGATTTATAACTTTTAGGTCGGAATTACATGCGGTAATCTTCTAGCGGTCTTGTCGTCCGGTGGCTTCTGTCTATTGACTACAGTAAACTGTCCGGCACTACACTACACCAGCACCGCTACTGATTGAATTCTTAACGACCTGGCTTTCACTCGCGACGTAGGGCCACGGCAGGTATTTTCGTCTATTCGTCATAGTCTCGAAAACCAATAAAAGAGACGCTTTTTTGTAAAACTCATACGTACCAAATCGTAAGCTCAGGAGAAACGTTCTGCTATAGTGGAGTTCTAGCAAATGTACGTTGCTTTCGTTGGTTTTAGCCCCTATGACGATGGACGGAAATACCTGCCGTGTCCCTAAATACGCTTTCTTTATTAAAGACCGCTAGAACTGGCTTTAAGTCCACACTAATCCCACTCGATAGTTCAATTAGAGGAATTGAGACGTAACCGTGTGGCTTCTCTAATTGATCTCACTTTCAACTTTAAAAAAATAACTGTTTGAAACGGAGTCACTTTGATTGTGTGACGACGCTGCCGCTTTCTTCGTTCCTCCGGGCCAGTATCGAAATTACAAGAGAGCCCTCCAAGGGGCTTGTGGCCTTTTATATCCTTTTCCCAAGAACATCCCAAATTTTCCCGCGCTTCATTTTGCCTATCGCCATCTTCTTTCCGCCCCAGTGTGATGATCACAGGTATTGTTGTTTTGACGTAGGACTTACGTCTCTCTTTACTATACCGGGTGTCATTTCAAAATATTCAAATCGACCGCGTTACGCTGTGTTGAAAGATTTTAAACGTTAATAGCGTTCGTCTCAGTGGACGAATTTCTGCGGTAAGCCCCTCAATCGACAGATTTCAAGTATGCCTTCCATGTCCATGCTTGATAAGACCCGAAAAACTTGTTTCAATAGGCATGAAACTGTTTTCAATGAAAAACATTGAGATCAAGGGAACCTATAAATATGGGTAGGGGAAGTGGGGGTAACACGCCCATAGGGGTTAAAACGCGCCACCCCTGAATAAGGTTAAATATCCCCATTGTGATTATTTTAAATAGTCTATACGATGAATCAATGATCAATCAATCAATGAAAAAGATTGCCATTGGATACATATATTTCATGATTTTTCTCTAGTTACACATGAAAAACTCGAAAAAATGATTTTTGCGTGTTTTGATGCAATTCTAGCTCGGTGAAATTTAGTCTTTCTATCGCTGTTATTCATTGGTAAATTGAAAATTGAGCCATGAGCCATGCTGCTTACTCGTGTTCTTTATGTTCCACACGAAATCGTCGTCAAAATTGGTCTTAAAACGATTTGATGGGCCTTCAAACTTCTGAGGTCGGTGTGGGGCAGTACGCCCATGCTCATTTCGTATGACCGAAACAGCTGAAACATTCGGTTAATTGCCTTAATGTAGGCAATTAAAATGAAAATCAGTACGATAAACACATGCGCGTTTTAACCCATCCACTGGCGCATCTCACCCCGCATTTTTTTTTTTTTTCCTCGTTTGTCGGGTGAAGATCACTGCGTCCAGATTTTAGGACTATTGTGATATACCCTTTTACTGTGAAATACGCAAGTTATCTCAGTAACATGTTTGTCACTGAGATACCTTGGTATCGACTGAACTCAAGACCATCTATTATTGATGAATAGAGATCCTGAGTTACAGTATGTGACTCCCCCATTCTGGCGAGACTAGCTTTATGAAGCCAACCACGTCCTTGGGGGATAAGATCCATATGTCAGCAGGCCCTAAAAGGGCTTGCTGAGAACTTTGAACCTACGTTGGGTGAGTGCACTGCAATAGCAGAGGATGTGTTCTGATGTTTCTCTCTCCTCGTCACAGAAGCGGCAATTTGAGGTTTGGATTGCTCCGATCTTTTGTAGATGGTATCTGCAGGGGCAGTGTCCAGTTATTAGACCGGTGTAGATGTTGAGATCCCTTTTGTTGAGACCTAATAGTTGTTGGGTTTTCTTGGGGTTAATCGTTACGAGCCTTTTGGATTGGCTCGTATGGGGAAGTGCATTCCAGTTTGATGTGATTTGACTGACCATATATTTGTTCAGTTCCATCAGTCTGAGATCCCGCCGAAGGGCTCAGGGCCAATGAACCTTTCTGTTAGATCCATTCCTGGCTAGCTCATCAGCAATCTCGTTTCCCTCTAGACCCGTATGTCCTGGGATCCAATATAGGCAGACTCGATTGCGTATGGATAAGGTTTTCAAAGCCAGAATGCATTCCCACACTAGCTTTGAGTTACAAGTGTAGTTATTAAGCGACTTAAGTGCCGCTTGGCTGTCAGAGAAAATACATATTTTGCAAATCTATACTTTCTCCTCAGGCATAATAACACGCATTCTAATATTGCATATATTTCCGCCTGAAATATCAGGGCCACTGTCCTAAGTGGACAGAAATTTTTGTTGTAGGGCCATAGATTCCGGATCCTGTCAGATTATTCATTTTCGAACCATCTGTGAAGAAATTTATAGAGCCTGTTGGAACGCTTGGTCCACCTCCTTCCTGCTCCTGGCGGAAGTAATGAACACATCGTAAGGTAAGTCATAATTGACTACCGTTTCCATCCAGTCACTACAAATTCCTATTGCGGGATTTATGGCAAATTCATTTAATATGCTGAGGTGACCCGTAAGGTCTCCTGACAGCAGTGTTTTGTTCTCTTTAACCTTAGAGCACTTTTTTCCGCTTCCAGCTTTATGAATTGATCTAACCGGGGCAGGTGAAGCATTGCGTCTAGGGCCAAAGTGGGTGTACTACGAACTGCACCAGTGATGGCTATGCAAGCGGTGCGTTGGATTTTGTTGAGCTTAGCCCTTGCAGCAGCCTCATTAGTTTTAGGCCACCAGACAAGGGAAGCGTAAGTTGTCCTGGGACGGACAATGGTTTTATATATCCACATGATCATACTTGGTTTTAGGCCCCATCTTTTACCAAGGGTTTTTGAACAAACCCAAAGTGTATTGAGACCTTTCTGCACAACTGATTGGAGATGAGAGTTCCAATTAAGCTTTGCGTCGAGTATGACACCTAAGTGCGGTAAGACGTGCGGCTACAAAGCAAGAGCATGCTGAGGGTGGCTGGGTTCGATTCCCGGTGCCGGTCTAGGCAATTTTCGGATTGGAAATTGTCTCGACTTCTCTGGGCATAAAAGTATCATCGTGTTAGCCTCATGATATACGAATGCAAAAATGGTAACTTGGCTTAGAAACTTCGCAGTTAATAACTTTGGAAGTGCTTAATGAACACTAAGCTGCGAGGCGGCTCTGTCCCAGTGTGGGGATGTAATGCCAATAAGAAGAAGAAGAAGATGACACCTAGATATTTTACTTCACTTGAATAAACTAATTGCGTTTGATTCAAGAAAAGGGGTTTCAGTTGTACCTTTCTCCGTTTGGTGAAAGGGATAATGGAAGTTTTTGTAGGATTTATGCCTAGTTGATACTTTTGACACCAGGAAAAAGTGTGATTTAGGGCAGATTGCATTCTTTCCACGATAACACTTTCGAATTTGCCTCGTACAATAATGACAACGTCATCAGCATATCCAACCACTTCGAAGCCTCTTCTCTCTAAGCTGTCTAGAAGCTCATCCACCATCAGTGACCACAACAAAGGAGAAAGCACTCCGCCTTGCGGACACCCCCTTGTTGCTTTAACAGTGATGTATGAACCGCTAAGCTCAGAGGAGATTTTCCGATTAGCTAGCATAGCATGTACCCAGGTAACAATGCATGGGTCGAATTTTCTCCTCAACATTGCTGACCCTATAGACGAGTAAGAAGCGTTATCGAATGCGCCCTCAATATCAAGAAATGCTACAAGAGCAATTTCTTTTGCATTAAGTGTTTTTTCGATTTTTGAACTACCGTATGTAGTGCCGAGATCGTAGATTTTCCACTTTGATAAGCGAATTGGTTTTTTGACAAAGGCATTGCTTTCATAAATTTGTGATTTATGTACTCGCATAGTACCTTTTCCATAATTTTGAGCATTACAGAGGATAAACTTATCGGCCTGAATGCTTTGGGGTTGGTTTTATCTCTCTTGCCTGCCTTCGGAATGAAGACAGCCCGGATTTGACGCCAATCGTTAGGTATGTGCCCCAAAATCAGACTCGCCTTAAAAATCTCAACCAAGGGTGGAACCAGTGTTTTCTCCTCTTTTGGATCAACGCTGGGAATATCCCATCCATGCCAGGAGACTTAAATGGCTCGAAAAGATCTCACAGCCCTCTCAACCCTGGCCCGAGTGAAAGCTTCCTTTGCAACCTTTATTGCGTCTTTTTAGATCCAGAAACCCATGATTGGATCTCTTGTGGATCTGAGACAGCAATTCCAGTGCCTTGGTCGCCGATGCTCGACTCAGGGATTGAATCAGGAAGTGGATCTTTAACAATTCGCTCAGTGTATCGCTAGGCTCTACAGTGAGCGAACCATCCGTCTTTCAGAGGCTACCCACACCATTGGAGTGGTCTTTTGAAAGAGTTTTTGGAGTCTGGCCACTACGGGTGTATTCTCTATGCTTTCACACATTAGAATCCACGATTTCCGTTTGGCTGACCTTATTTCTTTGTTGTAGTTCGTCAGGGCCTTTCTGTATAGGCTCCAATCGCCGGTTCGCTTAGCACGATTGAACTCCCTACGCGCAGTTTTCCTAAGCTTCTCAAGAGTTTTATTCCACCATGGAACGTCTCTACTCGAACTAGTTGATTTAGTTGGACAGCTCTCTTGGTAGGCGTTAAGGATTTTGTTTTTAATGGATTTGGACGCATCTTCCAATTGTGTTATGGACTTGATGTGACTTTCTATGATGTACTCTTCGGATCGTAGGATAGCTGAGTAGGATTCCCAATCAGTTTTCTTAGGATCTTTAAACGTTTTTTCCATCGTTAGACCCCTTCCCATTCGAAGATGATGTGTTTATGGTCTGACATTGATATTTCTTCAGAAACATGCCAGTTTTTATTTTATCAGAGATAGACCGACTACATAGAGTCAAGTCCAAAACTTCCTGACGAATGGAGTTTTCAAACGTGGGCTTGTCACCAACATTACAAATGTCAATGTTCTTGGAAGAGAGAAACTGTAACAGGTACTCACCTCTGGTGTTTATATTGGTACTTCCCCATACGGTGTGATGTGCATTTGCCCTATGACGAAGGGGATGTTGTGTCGGTGGCTGTAGGCTACGAGCGCAGCTATTTCTGGAGGAGGGATTTCGTCCACGTCACCTGGGAAGTATGCCGAGACCACCAAGATCTCTCTACTCCCTCTGGCGGAAGGTACCTCCATCCTGACCGCTACGATGTCCCTTTTTATGAATTCTGAAATTGGAAAGTATTTACAGTTGTTATGTAATAAAATAGCCGCTCTAGGAGAAAGCTGGCTGTCATCATATACCAACTTACATGAGTGTTGTGGAATACCTTGTATTCTGGATTTATTGACCCATGGCTCTTGAATGAGGGCCACGGTTAAATTCTCTTTGGTGAACCTCCGACAGAGCACACCCGTGGCGCTCTCAGCATGGTGGAGGTTCACTTGCAGAACTTTAGTCGCCATTTCCGGGGTTCCGCTTTTTTCCGGACGACGACTGTCCGGCTTTGGATGTTGCGGATCATCAGGATGTCGTTTGGTATTACAGTCTGGGTTTCTCTCTTCCCTGTAGCAACCTGGCCCGCCAGTTTCGCCTCTGTGGTCAAACTGTCGCTTTTTGCACCCCCTTTGCCCTGTTTAGATACCTTTGGTTTGGTACCACTAGAGCAGGGGTCGCATGTAAGCTTCGAGCTTTTCCTTTAGAGGCGGACAGACTAGCCTTTATGGTGCTTTTGGGGTGAGATTTACTAACCTCGCCCGAACCGGAGGCTTCCTCAGATTTCTCTTGGGTCGGCCTTCCAGTTAGCCGAACCTCGCCCGAACAGGAAGCCTCCTCAGATTGCTCTTGGGTCGGCCTTCCAGTCGGATTGGCGGTAGCGGCAGTCGGTTGATCTGTAATCTTCCTTAGTTGGATTTCACCAAATCGGTAGTTGAGGGTGTATTTGGACTTCTTCAACTTTTCCATCGACGCACCCTCTACTGTGAAGATCCATTCAACATGAATATCTTTCAGAATGGATCGTTTCACAATACGCCAATTAGTTGTTGTGATGTCATTTTGGCTTTCTATGAGAGCCTTTATTCGGTCGTCATCATAGCTGGAGCTTTGTGGGAAGAATGCTCGGATCATCTCTGGACGTGGAATCGCCACTTCGTCCATTGCCATCAGCTCTGCACCTTCCCAGGGTTTCATGGATGGGGATATTCTCTTTAACCACTCAGCACCTCGCACTGTTTCAAAATCATGGTTTCGCATGGTTTCGCATGGTTTCAAAATCAATATTTTTCGGGTGCTTTTTAAAAATCAAATTTCTGTGCAATAAAATGTACAATTAGATATCTTATTATTATTTATCTTTATTAACGAGATTTTCGGCCCTTGGCCGGCTCCTCTCGTGTATTAGATATCTGTCATCGGTAGTCAGTCGCAGATATGCTGTTCTTTAGTATGCGCTGATGAAAACTGGCTGAAATGGTGGTTTTCATTGATAAAAATGGCATTTTCCTTAACGTGGGCGTCCTACCCCCAGTTCCCCTACCGCATAATTCTTGCATCATTCCATTACACGTTCTGATTGGTGCAGACACCAGCGAATGAGCAGCCGCTGGGTCTGCCGAGAAGCCATAAAATAGCGCAACGCGATTTTTTCCTTTCATTCTGAATCAACCGCATCATCGATTGAACAGCACTCACACCTTTTAGCAGGGAATGAAGTCTGCACCGACCGCTTTTTCGGCTCGACACCATCGAAGCGACCATCATCAGCCGAAACCTAGCCAGTACATCAGCAGTCCACCCTACATACCCGTCAAAGCAGCAATGCTGAGCAGATACCGGCAGCAGCAGCAGAGAAATTGTACTTGGGTGCCAAATCCAATATTCTAGAGATAAAATTTTATGCGTGATTTTCATAAATAGCGTCAAAACTAACAGTGGATAATTTTTCTGATTTAACCGCAAAGTGGACGAAGGACTTCGCTTGACCATGCCTTTAAAGATTCATAAGATGTCCAAATCTCCCACATAATCTTATTTGGATAAAAAAAAAACACCGATAACAGCTCAAACATTAATAAACTATCAATCGATTTTTCATCAAATGTTGGATTTTTTGGCATTGATAAAAAAATATATAGATAAACATTGTTTGATACTGACCGCACACAAAGCGAACGTGACTGAATGATCGTCCTATGTTACCAATTCTAAATCTTATCACTCGAAATCCCATGTCCAGGTGTTTCCTTCCTCCTACTACTAACAATGTTGTCTCAGAAAAGAACACGTACTTCCCACCTGAACTGCAATTCTAAGCTCGCTTGCGCGGCTTATTGGCCTGTATCTAGCGAAAAGTCCCGTTAGGAAATAGACGCCAGCAGCGAGCAACAAGCGTAAAAAAGAAGAAGCACTTCTCGAACGCGTTGATGATGATGACGCTTTGGCTGACAAAGAAGCGGGATACAAGACACTAGCTGATTGGCCCACCAATTGGGAAGCAGAGGAGGTTCAAAATTAAGTAGTATAAAAGAAAAGTGCATTCGCTTTTATACCATCACTAGAAATTCGCGGTTATTTGAAAAGATCGTTTTCTTACTTTTTGCACTTAGCCGAAGCAAACAGCCTTTTTAAAGGCTCTAAGAGTTAAAAATAATGTTCTCCTTCAGTCGCTATCGCACGGATGAGAAGGCTCTTCAGTGGAAGGGCTGAGATACAGTCTACATCCCCTGCTGAGCCAACTTGTGGTTTATTTCAGGCAGTCCTTCAGTGGGAAGGTTGCCACTGTCGAGGCTAATATTTCGTGACCGGACAGATACGTCCTGAATTTTTTTTGATGATTCTTGTTCGAGGTAGATTTGATTTCTGTGTCGGATTGATGAGAAGATTTTGCCAAGGAATGGTATGCAACGCCGATTATTTATACAAAATAGTTTATGTGAGAAATTTGGACATATTATGTATCTTAAAGGCATGGTCAAGTCAAGTCCTACGTCCACTTAGCGGTTATGTCACAGACATTACCCACTGTTCGTTTTTATTTTTGACAATGATTCAAGGGGTACATAATATTGTATTGATGCCAATTTAAATTTAAATTTTATTGCATGCAAGTTTACAAAGCCGCCATCGTGTCGACCAACACATAAACGAAACAGAAAGGTATCGAAATCCAACTCACATCACGATGGAATCCCAAAAGACCTATAAATATAGATTGATCACTCGACAATAGGGTGGACCACACTTATACGGAAAAATTCAAAATCATTTTTTCGAGACGTATACCACCTGAAAATAAAGTTATTTGCTCCCAGAAGCTACTGTACAAATTTTAACCAGATCCGTCAAGTCTAAGTGGATGCTCAACGAGCATGAAGTTTATATATGGGAAAAATTTACTAAATATATGCGAAAATGCTGACTTTGCACTTTTTTACCTCTAGGTGGCGTTGTGGTCATTCATTCCCACTCATTAGTGAAATTTACAATCGTTACATTATTGCGAAGAGGTTTCCGAAAAAATGTCTTGAAAAATGATTTTGACGTGGTGTGATCATTTCCCTATGCTTATGCATCATCAAAACACCGCTTGATCATTACATTGTTTGGATCACTGAAACTTGCATAGTGAGAAGGTTGTAACCGCTCCCAGTTAAACATTCAATTGATTCATTGTGCAATTTCACTGATCCTGGTCAATCACGGAGTAGCAACCATAGATATATGCAATCAGTCTAAGCTAAGCAAATGGCTATTCGGCCAAATGACCTTTTCGGCCAAATGGTCTATACAGCCAAATGACCTTCAGTATTCGGCTAAATGGCCCTTTCCCATTGAAAACGCATGCTCAGAAGTACCTTAAATTATTTTTCTGGTTTTTAAGCATTTTTTCAGCTTATTCTATAAAAAGTCATAAAAAGGCAATCTAAACACCCTACTATCGATGACAAAGTGGTAGAAGTTATCAATGACTAATGCTTCTATCACGTTGAGTAAAATGTACGCATTCGGACGATATTTATATGTAAAAGTCCAAAAAGGTTGTGTACTATTTCGCCAAAAAACGTTTCGCAGATTTTTCTTTTCGCGGTACGACATTCCGACGGAATGTACCAAATCTCCAAAACACGTTTCGCGAAATGCACCTTTTTTCCGAAAGACACTTCGCGGAATCTACCTTTTCATCGAAAGTCATTTCGCGGAACGCCATTTGGCGGAATTCAGGTAGAATAATTATCATTGGAATATTTACTGAATTAAAGTAATGAAAGAAGATAATGCTTTCTTTGAATGACCGCATCCGGTCGGTATAAGGCAAAATGAGGAAAGAATGCCTTCTTGAAATGGACACGTTTGTCCTTTCTATGGATTAACGCATCTGCCCGG
This sequence comes from Armigeres subalbatus, assembly GCF_024139115.2. Taxonomy (NCBI): domain Eukaryota; kingdom Metazoa; phylum Arthropoda; class Insecta; order Diptera; family Culicidae; genus Armigeres; species Armigeres subalbatus. The sequence goes on along the minus strand of NC_085140.1, from coordinate 461,720,687 downwards.
TATAAAGCGAGGAGGAAAGATAATGCCTTCTTTGAATGGATGCGACTGCGCGGTATAAGGCGAAAGGAGGGATAACGCTTTCTATTGGCTACAACTAAAGTGTGTGTAATACAAAGTGTCCACCAAGATGAATACATACACCACTAGGTGTTCCAATGTGCCAAATTCACGATTCAGCCATGTTGGATTTTAGTATGGGAGAGCCAGCCGGTCTGTTTTAGTTTTGCACTGAGAATGAATTTTTCACCCCCACCGTCTTCTCTTCTATAAACATGGCAGGTTGGAGCACCTACTACTGTATTCATCTTGGTGTCGACAGTGTTAGAATTGGAGCAAGATTCATCATTCCCACAAAAAATCGTGTTCCAAACGAGCAGGAGACCTGTCAAATGCGACACATTTCGTTAGTCTTACAGGTTTCAGGTTAGTCTTATGGGTAAAAGATATTTTAGTTACAATATAAAGATTGTCGCTGTCTGGAACATCTTTTGCAGGAAAGGATAGGGTGCTAAATGTTAATAAATGAAAAATACATGCGATTTGACAGTTCGGTACCCAACATGTTTCGGACAGCAGAACAAAGGGAACCGAATCGACAATCTTAATTTTGTAACTAAACTATCTTTTCTCTGGCTACAACATGGCATAGCCCCTCTTGTCGTCACTGATTCATTAAATGATTATAATTCTTGTTGTTCATTTTGTTTCAGAACTCCCACTGTGCGAATATTCAATAAAGGTATGTATAATTGTAATATCAATTGTTCTATTTGTGGTGTTGTTTCGTTTCAAAATTTCGATTATAATTGTAGTTGTGGACAACATTCTACAGGGTGTCTGCAAATTATCCGTACAGATTTTGATAGTTTGCTTCTACAAAGCAAAAACAGACAATAATGGACTGAATCGGTAGCTATATACAACTCAGCAGGCTGTAACTGATGTATATCCTGAGAACACTGAGCGTCATTTTATGTATAAAAAAATTAAGTCTTTGTGAATGCCTTTTTCCGGTTTTCCAAACAAAAAGGAATTGCTACTCACCCGATTTGGATTGAATTTATCATTCGGTATGGTCCATCTTGAAATCAACAGCCATCAAAACACCGAACATATTATCAAGACATTTGAAATCATGTCACAATCGTGAAAAAATGTGTGAAAAGTATCTGTATAGAAACGTGCGGCCATCGTGATATTTTCCAACACGATCGAAGGCGTACAACTCAGGATACAGGGTTCATTTTAATGTGAACAAATTCAGCTTGGTTTATGAAGTCCTATTATAATAACATGCAATGCATGCTGGTTCTTTAATTTATTCCAAAAATATTTAAAAACCTGTCTTGTTGTACGGATAATCTGCAAACACCTTGTAATGCCCTAGATTTCACAGGCTTTCTTCTAGGACAAATTGTTCAAAAGTTGAGGAGCAAAAGTTGAAAGCTCTCTGTAGCACAGTTACATTCATTCCGGAAGTTATAAACTATGAACTCCACTGAAAGCTTCAGTGGCCCATTTAAGACTTGCTGGTATCTGAAGCTTGACGCAATTTTTACTTACAATAAGTTAAGCCTAAGCTTAAGAGATCATTAATAATTGGATAAGACGTCATAGCCAAAGCACATTATTTAAACGATTTGCATTCTTTCGCAGCATCGAACACCAGCAATTTGCTTGTTTACGCCGAAACGAACACTGAGTGAATCTCATTTCTTTTCCACAATACTTGCCCGCATAACACAAACGTGCACGTGCAAGTTCTCCGTCAATATATTGTAGGTGCACCACTTTTCACATGAGTAATGAGAAGAAAAATAAAGAACTGAGATGACTCGCTTTTCACTTCTCACTCCTTACTCCTAATTTTTTATTGTGAAAAGTGAGTATTGCTAAATGAGAAGTGAGTCGTCTTACTACTTACTTTGTACTTCACACTTCTCACTTTGCACTACTCGCTTTTCATAGTGAGAATTGAAAAATGAGGAGTGAGAAGTGAGAAGAGAGACATCTCAATTCTCACTTCTCACTCATGGTTTTTTACTTACCAATTAGAAGCGTAAGGAGGAAGACGCCTCTCTTCTCACGCATCATTTCTAACTTGACTAACCAACTGAGAAGTGAGAAGTGACCTTTCCGGCCAGATGGGTTTTGGGTTAATGGTTTGTTCGGCCTTGTGGCATTTGGCCAAATGACTTTCGGCTTTCCCCATCCTTCCGATTACATCCATCCTTCCGACACTGATTGATATGCTGTTCAAATAGTTTCGAACCCAATAGTTTTAAGGTGATTATACAATAAAGCCAGAAATCGGCCATTTTGTAAACCACGTGCTTTTCCAATATTATTTTCAAGAGCACGAGATGAAAGAACCATAACTCTTATGGGGCTGAAATAATGGTAGATCGTTTCCTTAGTTATGCTGAACAATCATAATTTGTGTTTCGTCACTGTACAAAAACTATTACGCCAGATTTAGGCTATTGGAAATCTATGTAGATAAACGTGTGGTGAATTTGAAATTCACCACGGGCTTCATTCTATAATCACCTTAAACAGAGATGGCATCTGTAAGAACATCGCAACTCGCAACTATCGACGTAAAGAGCTGAAAATATTTGTAAAATTTGATGCTTTTGTCAATTTTGATAAGCATGCTTTGAAATGGCAGAAAATAAATCACATGTGTGGGCATAATTCTAAGATTATGAATATGTGATTTTTACCGCAACTAACAGCCAAATCAGTTTTTCTTCTTTTCGAAAACTTTTATTCAATCTTACAAAAAGACAAATATTTAATACTATGAAACTCCGACAACTATTAAAATCACCAGAACAAAATATTACAATGGTTTCCTTCTTCAATAATAAAGGTCTTATATAATGTGATTGATAAACTGTAATTCACCTTCAATAAGCAACATACTACAAATATTACTCTATTATTCTTCCTACCCTGTCACACTCAGTGTTCTGTCAAAATGTTATCCGGTTTCAAATGAATGTTTATTTTCTTTTGAAATGGAGAGGATTTTCTATTAAAGATGTAGAGATAGAAAACAAAGCTATTCACTCACTAAGATGATCAAGACTAAAAGTTGGATGCAGAAAATATCAAACTTTCCAAACTTCATATTGCCAGGTAGGTATATCAGCGATCAATTCATTCAACTGTCAACAATCAAATAGTATAAAGACGAGCAAACACCATAAATATCATGGCTCTTATTCGACAGATGCAGCTATTGATGGATCCAGCATAGTTTCCGTTGCATATCGTTTAATGAGTAACAATTATCAAACTCCAATCCAATCGGATGGACCTAGAATTCGCATGGTAGAGAACGAATCTCGGGAAAGACTCTTTCTCAACGGGGACGATCTGCGGACGGACGCATTCCAATTCATCCGTCACCCCGCAAGACCAAAGCTGGTAGCCGTGTGTGTCACCGAAGCCCAAGCGGGACCGGGGGCCCCCATTTGCATGCCTATACATTGTGTCGCGTAAAAATCCATAATCGAGCTGCGCGAGTCCATAGATTGCCTTCGTAGCAAGTGTCGCGGCGGTGCGGTGCGACGCGACGACGCGGTGATGTGTGAGCCTGTGAGGAAGCATTATTGGGCGGCTTCCGACTGTGAATCTGTTTGATGTTTTCTTTTTGCGCTGATCGTTTCCCCACTTGGATCGAAAGAGCATATCGTTTGATTTCTTGTTCTCGCGCGGGATGGACTGTTTCTTCGCGACATTACATCAAAACTGGAACATAGCATGTTCTAGCATTTTCTATTGATTCACTTTTCGCTACGATGTAAATCAGGGTATAGATTGAGTTGGAATACTCCGAATTACGGTTTAATAACAATTTTCCTACTCACTACGCCAATAGCGAACCCAGGAGCGCGAGTATTTTGTTATTTTCGGCTCTCTCGTCAATAAACACATTTTTGAAATGCAATATTTTCACTCGGAAACAAATCTGTAGACCGATTGAGGAGTCAAGTTCAGCATGTTCAATTAGATTTCAATTCACAATATCCCTACCAAGTGGATCGATCCGGATTTTTCATATCTGTCTCCAACGAACGAGATATTTTCGAGTCTTTTGTTCGGCCTTCTTTTCTCTCTCTCCTTCATCAAGTTGCCAGTTGGAACCAATGAATCTTCCTCTCTTGGGGTCCACACACCGCCTGGCTCCAATTGCGGAAAGGAAAACAAGCCTCCGCTCCACCCCCGTTGCAGTTGTGGGTGCCGCTGGCAGCAGATTTTTATTTACTTCAATTAAATTCAATTCAATTATTGAATGATGAATGCATTGTATTGTGTGTTTTTATTATAATTTACCTTTTTGTATAATTGGAAACATGATGTATCAATGTTTTATGGCTATACACATGTCCATTAGGCGGCTGCTATTATTACAAAAAGGGTCTCTGTGTTTTCCCACCCCCTCACTCGTATGCTGGGTGGGAGGGGAACGGAGCGGCCGGAGTATTGTGTGTGTGAGCTGTCTTGGCGAGGTGCGGCGGCAAATCTTTTCAGCTTTGCTCTTTCCGGAGGCCGCACGCTCGCGCATATGAGTAAGTACGAGTACCACACGAGGCCTTTCTACTTGTTGGGACTTTGCAACTTTCGCTCTGGAATCTGATGCCATGTGTTTGTTTATCTGCGGGGTCAAGAGGCGGTCCATTTTTTTGGTATGACAAAGACCTGAATTATTGTTATTGTTCTTGATTTTTGTTGCGGGACTTGGAAGTGTTGGAGAGATTGTTTTCCGCGTGACGTCACGGGTCGTCGCGGCTTGAGCGATTTAAGAGGCACCGTTCCGCGGCAGTATCTACATTGTTTATTGTCTATCCGAGCGAGATGGTCATCCGCAACGGCGATGATGGTGAGGAGGGCTCAATCTTACCTTCGCGGTGGAAGACTTCTTGAAGTCACAAGAATCGATCCGAGTTGACAATCACCTTCGAACCAAATCCGCAAATCCACGAATGGCGGCGGCTTCCTTTGTGTGTTCTGGAAGGCAGGCTCTGGGGACAATCCGGCCGAGTGAGTGAATGGAGTGAAATGAATTGATTGCGCTGCCGCTGTGCACCGACTGGAGGAGGATTGCGCGCAAAAGAATGGAATTGATAGGATTAATTTTTAAACACTTATAATTGCCTATGGGAAACGGATTCGTTTCATGTTTGCCGCCGGGGCAGTGGACCGATGTGAATAGTGCGTTTGATGAGAATGAGATGGCTCAAGGAGGGTTGGGATCGGTAGAAATGGACGTTACCTGTGGCAGCTGGGTTTAGTTTTCCTAATTAGAATGATATTGCATTGGGGATATTGTTTGTAATTTAATTTTGCATATAATAAGATAAATAGTTTGCTAAAGTCGATTCAACTAAAAGACATTGAAGACGGTCTTACATATCGGAAAAGCTGCAAAGTGGTGGAAATAAAATAGAAGTCAAATGACAAGTGAAGAGCTTCCAAAAATACGAAAAATGTAATAACCATCTGAACATAATTTTCTATTAATCCAAATATAGGGTAGAGAGCCAATTCCCTTCGTAGTTGGTAGTGCTTGGTTTTCAAATCTAATTTAAACGATAGCACAACTACTGACTATAACTAAGTTGTATGTAATATGTATTTTAGAGTTCCTACTTTCCATTGCGTTCTATTAGAGTAATGAACAAACCATAGTTTATTGAAAATATGCAATCAAAAATACCATTAATTTTTATTTTAAATTTGTCTTAAGAAAACCTGTTCATGCGAGTTTTCATTCGTCTATTCAAATATTTGATGGATTGCTTTTCACAAAATCAGTTTTTTATGCGGTATATATGCACCGTGTTAAATCAAAATGTCACAAATTCATATAATGTTGGCCTATTTTGAATATGTTATGTGACCATTGTGGAACATTGAATAGTATATGTGTAAGGATGATGTTTTTGGCTATCCAAGAAATCCCAGAAATAATAAACATCATATCTAGACGCGAAATCAAAGATCTTTGACCCTGTTTCAAATGTGTTTTGTGTCCATTGTGGTACATATAGTAGAATATGTGTGAGGAGGATGTTAGCCGTTATCCAAAAAAAATCCTGAAGTGAAGGCCTTCAGATCATCACACGTAACCAAGGATCTACAGATCTGTTTTGAATGTGTGATGTTCCCATTGTATTTATGTTTATTTATTTAGGCCAACAGGTAAAATTATATCTCAACTACACTAAACTATTCACGCTTCAGCGGTATTCCTCCAAAAGCATAGTCGAAATGTTGTTGGCGTCTGAACGAAATAATCGAACATTTGAACACTTTTAATGACATTCGATTGATGTGACACTATTCGGAAAAGGTTTCCAGTTGTAGTTGCAGAAATGCTGCGTCATTAGGCTCTTTTATCGCAAAATATAGCTTTAGCTCATCGGCGTATGCCAGTTTTAGACACTTCAAAACAAGATGCACTTCGTTCATGTAAAGCAGGAATAAGAATGGACCGAGGTGGCTGCCTTGTCGGACCAAACTAAAAACGGTGAAGAAACGTGGTCTCCGATTTTAACGGACATACTGCGGCCGGTTAGATACGAGCGAAGCCAAACAAGCATGTTTCCATTCATGCCTAGTTTGCCAAACTTGGTAACTGCAATTTCATTATTTATTCTATCAAACGCCTCTAATAAATCCGTGTAGATGGCGTGAACCTGATGACCTATTTCAATGTGGCGTATCAAATACTAGGTGAAACAAGTCAAATTGGTAGTTGTGAAGCGCTTAGGCATAAATCCATACTGTTCCGGTCAAATATAATTCGCATAGCACTGAACTAGCTCATGAAGTACGATTAGCTCCAGCAGCTTCGAAGTGGCTATACCACGATAATCTATCAAACCGTAGTCATCGTAGTAGGCAATCCGAACTCTTTCCGTTGTGGATTTTGTTCGTTGTGTTGTATTGAGGTTTTTTTTTTAGAAAACGATTAGACCACGCTTGCTTGGTCGGAGCTGGCCAATTAGTTTTAGGAACAAACTGATCGATAGCATAGAGCATAACTCCGGATGCTGCGCAGTCTTGAAATATGTCATCCCAGTCGACATGTGATAGAAAATCATTCATGCCAACGAAATCGGCATTATTGAACTCATAGAAAATGTTTCAAAAGAGTCTCGGATACTCGTTCTGTTCTGCAATTTTTTGCTCAACTGACATTACTACCACATAGATTGGGATCCATTTTTTCTTCCGAGCACATTAGATGACGAAAATAGTTTGATTGAAGCGCATAATAACGGTTCCAAGAATCAAATCAATTACGCCCATTTGAAAAAAAAACCCTAGATTCGTCCGAGGCCAGCAATACTGAATGCATCAAGTAACTCCCGTAATGTTTGACTGATGAAGGATCGAGAGGAAATGGTAGTAATAGGGGCCCTCCTTAGCCGTGCGGTAAGACCCGCGACTACAAAGCAAGACCATGCTGAGGGTGGCTGGGTTCGATTCCCGGTGCCGGTCTAGACAATTTACAGATTGGAAAGTATCATCGTGTTAGCCTCATGATATACGAATGCAAAAATGGTAACTTGGCTTTGAAACCTCGCAGTAAATAACTGTGGAAGTGCTTAATGAACACTCGGCTGTGAGGCGGCTCTGTCCCAGTGTGGGGATGTAATGCCAATAAGAAGAAGAAGAAGAAGAAGCGACCCATATTTGTTTATCTTCTGAGCCGGATGGAGGATCCACCTTACGGGACTTAATGCTTGACTGTTCAGGACTAGCTGACTAGCAGGACGCCGCCCGATGAGTTTACAGCTATTTAACGGCGAGCGATCTTGTCTGTATACGGAACATGATGCAAATAAAAATTCGATGTGGTGTTGAGCCAGGTTTCGGAAAAAGCATATATGTCGTAAAACCCATCGATCGCTGACAGCAAACTTATAATCGGCAATTAAACTGTTGATTCCACCAACTTTTTGGTAGTACAGCAAAACGCCTACCACCTGACCCATTCACAGGACCAGAACGACTGTTGAACGCTGGATGGATGGTCAGGACTGTAATGGGGAGCTCCGGAACTTCGAAAGGGCTCATTATCAGGCGTCCCGGTTGCCCTAGTAGCATAGTTCAGATCGATTTGGTTGCAGAAACTCCAATGTGACTGGATTTAGTCTCATATGAGTCACAGTGACTGATATGCGACAAGTGTGCTACTCGGGTGTTGAGCTATTGAGGAAATGTCTTCAGAACGAGCGGCGTTCTTGATTAGATCGTACTAGCCTGGTAACGGGAGCTAGAAGCCCCTTCTGCCTTACCCAAACACAGGACCATGATGGTTGTTGTAAGCTGGGTGCATTTTCGCGACTGTGATGGGGGCTGTAGGGCTTTCAAAGTGCCTTCTGTCATGTGTCCTGGGTGGTGGGAAGTTGGAGCCAAAACGGAGATATTGGAACTGCGGGAGGAAATTTCTTTAGAGCGAGCAGTGTTCGTAATTGGATAATACTTGCCTGATTGCACAGGCTGGATCTGATTCGAAAGGTGTTACATAGAAAGACTCGAGATCGTTGGCGTGGAGATCACTATTGACAACTTTCAAACCCGAATTTCTAGGGTTAAGTCTTCCTTCTGTTGGCTTGCGCCAAAGGATCACCTGACGCTTCAAGATTGTTGGAGCCAATATTGCATTGACCAAATCGCGTGCTGACTAAATCTGCGTTGGTGGACGGGCGCTTTGATTTATGAGATGAAGCTGCTGGGGATGAGATATTTATCCGGGGTGGGTTGAGGTTATTCGAGCTCATGGGTGGATTATCGATTATTTGAACGCTTTTGCTTGCTCCGATGATGAACTTCTCCGGAAGATGGGCGATTGAGCTGTTGACTTCATCTAACATTCCAAAAAAAAAAAAAGAAATTTCTTCGCAGAATCTTGAACAGTTTACTAGGTCAGCATCATCCAAGGTAAGCTGATCGATAATTTGCAGGAATGCGTTTATTGATGCGAATTATTGTTGGTTTTCGACTGATGATTGCCATACAGTGATTTGCCGATCATGCGAAGATTTTCTTCATAATTACCCATAGAATTAGTACGGCAGCAATTCGCGTAATGCCTTCATTATGCTTTTTTTTCACGGTCGTACAAGGATGGACGACTAGCCTCACAAAACCAAAGATGTCCTACTTTGGCAATTCGGGAGGCATAGTGCGACTTGTGTAACGCAGGAGTAATGGACAATTGATACTTTTTCCAAGGTTCAAGGAGCTTGAACAAGTTTGGCAGCATTCCATTTGTGTACAAAGTTCAGCAAACTGACGGTGCGACACCGAGGATGATGAATCGCACACAAGTTCAAATTAGGAAAATCGCCTACAAGTATTCAATCATGTGAACAGTCACCAAAGTCTCTAGTTCTTGTTAGCAGATTGCGCTTCGGAAAACTAACAGCGAGTGGGTGTTAATGTATAAGGCAATAACAATAACACATTTACCGAACAAAAAAGAACACTAAAATCACTATTTGAAGCACTCGATTCACCCAAAAAATTATTTGAAAGTACGAAACAGTTCGAACACGACACATTGAACACAGAATGACGATTTTTTTTAAATTCGGTGCACGACTGGCCAGCGATAATTAAATTCCCGGACTTGAGCGACAATATAGATAAACGGTGGTCTTCCCTCATTGTGGTACATTTATTTAGTAGAGGGTTCTCGTGCATGACCAAGAACGTGTGCTGACCACAATCTATTCTTTGTACCACAGTACCACATTCGTAGCTTTTAGTCTCACTTCAGGGATCTCTTGAATGTGGATATGGACAAATTTTGCCATATTAATAAAATATTTTCTGAGTTATTGTAATGATCCTTTCTACAGCTTCCCAAGGATTTCTCATTCCACATTTCGATATTTCCATGAGCCGATGGTTCCTTCAATATCGACTCATGGAGGTTTGGCTGTAATTTGCTGTGAATGCTTTCTATTCTTTGTACCACAGAGAGCAGGTCCCATATTTTATTCCGGAAAATTGATCTTTAATCACTCGTGTGCACCGACAGGCCTTTGCTTTAGGAATTCCTTGAATAATGACGTACATCTGCCATTCACATATTCTACTATATGTACCACAATCGGCACATAACGCATTCAAAACAGGCCTCACTCCGGGGATTTCTTGTATGACTAAGATCATATGGTGTGATCACATTCTATTCTCGGTACTGCGGAGAGCAGCTGCCATATTTGAAACCTGCGATTTGGTGTTTAGTTACGCGTGTAGATCAAAAGGCCTTGCACCATGGATTTTTTGGATGACGAAGAAAATATGCCGTGAATGCATTTTGTTCTTTGTACTAGAGAGAGCCACTATCATACTTGAAACCGGCAAATTGATTATAGCTTAGACGTGTAGAACGAAAGGCCTTACTCAAGGGATTTCTTGGATGACCAAGATCATTTGATCTGAACGCATTCCATTCTTGGTACTGCGGGGACATGTTTGAAACCTGCGAGCTCTGGGGAAGGGTCAATGTATTCAGTGGCAAACGGATGAGTTCCGCACATCTTGATGCGGACGATCGCACCATTCCTCACCCTTAGTGTCGATAAGTGGCTATCCGGCCGAATACCGGAGGTCTAGCCTAGCTAGACCTAGCTACTGGACTCTCTGATCGTTCTCGTCATCCAAATTCCTAGAAATAACGTGATGCCTCCAAATACCGATCGATTCTGCTGATCTCTTGCCAAGGTCGTCGAAAGATTGTTTAACCGCCGACTACAAGTTTGTTTGGCGGATGTTCTTCAGAGCGCCTGCGAGCAGGGAAAAATACATCAACCTTGTCTTCCTAGATATCTTACTTCTGTACTTTTGTAGCATTGGAACCGTATTGGAAACCGGACATCGAGGACCTACCAGAAGGAAATAGGTGTGTTCCAAGAGTTGGTCTAGCGGTTACTTTGTTTCTGGTCGTCATGAATAAGGATTTTTATTTATTGCCGTTCAGCATCTTCAGTTGCCTTGATGCCTACGTTATCTAACTTCATTTATGTCATTCACTCAATCCGTAACACCTGTATACGTACGCTATAGCCCTTCTTTGGGCCTCCTCGGTAGGGTTTTCTATGACCGTCAAGAAGTGCATTCGTGGGCACGTTTTTCGAGGGAAATAAGATCTGTCCAACAGGAGCATTAAATTGGGGAACTTGATGTGTTGGTCAAGTTGAAGAACTCGGGGTTGCTTGATGATTCCATTGACCGATGTGTAACATTTAAGTCCCCCTATGCCGAGGCAAACATCTTGCAATTTCGCCATTGCTCGGGCCCACTGGCATTGAGCGAGGAGCTGGCACTCTTCGTCAGACACCAGAAATAGCTCCACAGCACAACGCGTCCGCAAAGGAGTCAATATAGAGGCACTTAGAAGGTCGGTAGCAGAACTCTTGTATGGCGAATACAGAAACCATGAATGCAGGTTTACGAATAGGTCACTTTCAAGCCGTGAGTGACATTTCGCAGACGGATTAGATCTTTGGCTAGTGCATCAATAATGGTTAGGATGTTACTCACCTGACGAACCACGGTTAAGTGTTGTTCACAGGCCTAGGAAAGCGCCTCTTTCTGGACGTTAAGCATTATTCTGCCTTCTTCATGTTGTGAGCTGTTCTTATGCCTAACGGGGTATACCTCGCTTTACTGTCACTTGTACATATAGGAATCACAGCAAACATTATCCTTCTGAACTGATATTTGAACTCGATTCTGACGTCATTTATTTATAATTGAACTTTTTCTTTCAAACTCAGCGATGTCTTCTATTATGAGGGTCTATGCGACAAAGAATAAGGATCGTCATTTTTGTCATTTCATTCGAGATTATTATTTATTTATTCAGACTAAGGCCGAAGTGGCCTGTGCGGTATGTAAGAGTCTTCTCCATTCGGCTCGGTCCATGGCAACACGTCGCCAGCCACGCAGTCTACGGAGGGTCCGCAAGTCATCTTCCACCTGATCGATCCACCTTGCCCGCTGCGCACCTCGCCTTCTTGTGCCCGTCGGATCGTTGTCGAGAACCATTTTCACCGGGTTATTGTCCGACATTCTGGCTACGTGCCCGGCCCACCGCAGTCGTCCGATTTTCGCGGTGTGAACGATGGATGGTTCTCCCAACAGCTGATGCAACTCGTGGTTCATTCGCCTCTTCCATGTACCGTCCGCCATCTGCATCCCTACATAGATGGTACGCAGCACTTTCCTTTCGAAAACTCCGAGTGCGCTTTGGTCCTCCACGAGCATCGTCCAGGTCTCGTGTCCGTAGAGGACTACCGGTCTAATGAGCGTTTTGTAGATGGTCAGTTTGGTACGGCGGCGAACTCTATTCGATCGAAGCGTCTTGCGGAGTCTAAAGTATGCACGATTTCCAGCCACTATACGCCTCCGAATTTCTCTGCTGGTATCATTTTCGGCAGTCACCAGTGAGCCCAAGTACACAAATTCTTCTACCACCTCGATTTCGTCACCACCGATGCCAAATCGCGGTGGGTGGCTCACATTGTCGTCTCTTGAACCTCTTCCTATCATGTACTTCGTTTTCGACGTGTTGATGACTAGTCCGATCCGCTTACCTCTTCAGTCTGATGTAGGCTTCCTTCTTCTTCTCAAAGTTACGTGCCATAATATCTATGGCGTCGGCGAAGCCAAATAGCTGGACGGACTTATTGAAAAATTGTACCACTCGTGTTAATCCCTGCTCTTCGTATTACCCCTTCCAAAGCGATGTTGAATAGCAAACACGAAAGACCATCACCTTGCCGTAACCCTCTGCGGGTTTCGAAGGGACTCGAAACTCGCCTGAAACTCGAACTACGAACATCACCCGATCCATCGTCGCTTTGATCAACCGTGTCAGTTTATCCGGAAATCCGTTTTCGTGCATTAGCTGCCATAGCTGGTCCCGATCGATTGTATCATATGCGGCTTTGAAGTCGATGAATAGATGATGTGTGGGCACGTTGTATTCGCGGCACTTCTGCAGTACTTGGCGAATGGCGAACACCTGGTCCGTGGTGGAGCGTTCGCCCATAAAACCCGCCTGGTACTGCCCCACGAACTCCCTTGCAATTGGTGTTAGTCGACGGCATAAAATTTGGGAGAGTACCTTGTAGGTAGGGACGTTCCGATACTTCAAAATATCGATATTTGATTCGATACGATAATCGGATCAAAGTATCGATATCACCGATATATTGAAATGAAAATATCGGTATATCGGAAAATCATATGATATTTCAACAACAAACATATTTAGAAGATATTTGCTGTATTTATCCAATTACTATAGCATTACCGTATTCTTCTTCTTGTTCTTCAATGGCTCTACATTTCAACTGGAACTTGGCCTGCTTTTCAAATTAGTATTCTATTGGCATTTCCTTAGTTATTAATTGAAAGCTTTTCTATGCCCGCCATTGCATGAGTATGCATCTTGTGTGGCAAGTACAAGGATACACTATGCCCAGGGTGTCGAGAAAGTTTCCAATCCGAAAACATCCTAGACCGGACCGAGAATCAAACTCGCCATCTGCGGATTGGCAATCCTACGCCTTTGCTCGAAAGGCTACTGTAGACCCATTACCGTATTACCCCATCTCAACAATTATTAGATTTTTTTTTTCTATTTCTTAATTTAACAATGCCAGCCCAACAATAATCGGCAGCGGCTTTCGTCGTAGTTTTAACCGGTAGTAACGGCGTTTTCAGCATGATACTAACCTCACTATTTTCCATTCGCTCAACTGAAGTTTCGAGAAATTTGCTAAAATTCCAATGATTTTTTTTCTGTATTTCTCCTCGGATTATTCTGATTCTTGACAAAAGAAAGTTCTCTCTTCAGAAATTCCAAGGAAGTTTTTTAAATTTTAAAATCAATTATCAAATAAAAGTCAGAACTTTCAGAAAATCCATTCCATAGAAACATGTTTAACTAAAAACTTCACGATAAATTATCTTTTTGCTTCAAATAAAATTTTCTCGAACTTTGACAAGAAATTCACTTTGATTTTATCGGGCATTCTTCAAAATTTACGCAAAAAGTGCCATCCAGAAAAAAATCAATATTTTCATCAGAAAACCAGAAAAATGTTTTCCAAATCTTCATTTCCACAAATCTCTTCCTAATTTCTAAAGTTTATTTATCATATAGGCACGTCAACTATGTAATTAAATTCGCATATGGATTCAAGGACCAGCGGCATGACAGATGTTGCACAAAGGCGCGTTAATGAAAAGTGTCGAATTGCCAAAACTATTTGTTATGGCAGCACACACTTCACACCATCCACGCTACCGAAAAAAAATCCTCTAAGACATTAAAAATACAGCATTTCAGATCCATTTTGAAGTATTTTCTTTCAAAAAATACAATGTAATTATTACTCTTGTGTTACTTTGATCTGATTCAATATATCGATATCGAAAGCAATAATATCGATATGACCGATATATTGAAAGCAAAATATCGATACAAAAATATCGGATATCGAAACAAAAATATCGATATTCCGATATATCGGAAGTATAGGAACGTCCCTACTTGTAGGCGGCGTTCAGCAATGTGATTGCGCGGTAGTTGCTACAATCCAGCTTATCGCCCTTTTTGTAGATGGGACACACGACACCTTCCATCCACTCCTGCGGCAAAACTTCCTCCTCCCAAATCTTGGTAATGACCCAGTGCAGCGCTCTAGCCAGTGCCTCACCACCGTGTTTAAATAGCTCTCCTGGTAGTTGGTCAACCCCAGGGGCTTTGTTGTTCTTCAGCCGGCCAATCTCCTCCTGGATTTCCTGGAGATCCGGGGCCGGTAAAATTATGTCCTGCGCGCGTTCCCCTAGGTCCATCACCATACCGCCATCTTCGTCTGCCACATCGCCATTCAGGTGCTCTTCGTAGTGCTGCTGCCACCTTTGGAACGGTTCAACTTCTCATAGAACTTTCGTGTGTTATTAGTGCGGTACAGTTGCTCCGTCTCTTCACGGTCTCGATCTTCCTGCTGACGCTTTTTCCTCCGGAAAATCGAGTTTTGTCTGTTCCGCGCCTGTTTATATCGTGCCTCATTCGCCCTCGTGCGGTGTTGCAGCAATCTCGCCCATGCTGCATTCTTCTCTTCTACTAACTGCTCACATTCGCCGTCATACCAGTCGTTTCTCCGATCCGGGGGCACCGTGCCAAGTGCAGCGGTTGCAGTGCTACCAATGGCGGATCGAATATCTCTCCAGCCATCTTCAAGAGACGCTGCGCCTAGCTGCTCTTCCGTTGGGAGTGCCACTTCCAGCTGCTGCGCGTATACTTGGGCTAGCCTACCGTCTTGTAGCCGCCCAATATTAAGCCGCGGCGTCCGACTTCGACGCGTGTTGTACACCGTCGAGAGTTTTGAGCGCAGGCAAACTGCAACGAGGTAGTGGTCGGATTCAATATTCGCACTGCGGTAAGTGCGGACGTTCGTGATGTCGGAGAAGAATTTACCGTCGATTAGAACGTGGTCGATTTGGTTTTCCGTTTCTTGGTTAGGTGATCTCCATGTGGCCTTGTGGATATTCTTGCGGGAAAGAAGGTGCTTCGGACTACCATTCCGCGGGAGGCTGCGAAGTTTATGCATCGTTGGCCGTTGTCATTCGATACGGTGTGCAGACTATCCGGTCCGATGACCGGTCTATACATTTCCTCCCTTCCTACCTGCGCGTTCATGTCACCGATGACGATTTTGACGTCCCGCAGTGGGCATCCATCGTATGTCTGCTCCAGCTGTGCGTAGAACGCTTCTTTCTCGTCGTCGGGTCTCCCTTCGTGTGGGCAGTGCACGTTGATGATGCTATAGTTGAAGAAACGGCCTTTAATCCTCAGCTTGCACATCCTTGCGTTGATTGGCTGCCACCCAATCACGCGTTGGCGCATCTTTCCCAGCACTATGAAGCCGGTTCCCAGCTCGTTGGTGGTGCCACAGCTTTGGTAGAAGGTAGCCGCTCGATGCCCGCTTTTCCACACTTTCTGTCCTGTCCAGCAAATCTCCTGCAGCGCCACGACGTCGAAGTTGCGGGGATGTAATTCATCGTAGATCATCCTGTCGCAACCTGCGAAACCTAGCGACTTGCAGTTCCATGTTCCAAGCTTCCAATCGTGATCCTTTATTCGTCGCCTAGGTCTTTGCCGATTATATCGAGTCGCATTATCTCTTATATTGTTCGTAATTATTGGTTTTCCAGGCGGCTTATTGGGCCTGCGCAAACCTCCTGTCTCGCCGGAGGGCCGTCGTGTCAGGGCTGTTTAGCGTCCCACCTAACACCAGGACTTGGGCTTGTGCGCTTTGAGCGGCACACGGTCGCTTTGGCGGAGCCTACTTGCGGATACATGCAGCTTTTTATAGAGGTTTAACAGGGCCCACTGTCAAACACCACCACATCCTAGGCAGGCGCCACAACTCGCAGATGGCCTGGGGAGGGATCGTCAAGCCCTTGGACAAAGTCCCTGCTGCCCCCGAGAGATCCAGAATTCAAATTTTGATCGTTTTGTTGGAAAAACGATTTATAGTAAAATCATTGTATTGCTGTTGTACTCAATCTCCGTCAAAAGCGGGACTACTCAAAACTATGATTTTGATAGAAATTGAGTAAAATTTCCGTACAAAGAAAAGAGACGGCAATAAAATTTCACTCAATCACTGAGTAGATGTAAATTAGAATGTGATATTTATTGTATTAGATTCAGGCTTGTAAAATGTCATCTGCATGTCATTTGACTAATTTGTTCATAACTTTTTTCAGAAGCCAAATTTACTTCATATTTTTGGATGTACTCATAACGCTTGAGTAGGGCTGTATTTTTGTCCAAGGGAACATTGCTCTAAATATAACATCTGAGGCTGGATAGAGAAAACTTTCCAAAATGTCACGTGTCATTTGACATAATGTCATTTGAATGACATTTTGCCACTCACGCCCCATATTACATATTTACAGCAATGTCTTATTAGACAATGTTGTAGGCACATTTAAGGGCTATAAGTTCGACATACCTCAGGAGCCGATAGCCAACTTATGAACAAGTTCTGGAAAAATTATACAAACGAATGCGATTGACATTTTACAACACTGATTAGATTCTTGTAACCTTTCATACATATCAAAATTGTAAAAATTGTTTTTGGTGTATCACTGTATGGCTAATTGTTGGCTCTCAATTTGGTATCTCAGAAACTCTTCAACATTGATTAATTGAAAGCATTTGATGTATAACACTGATGTTCTATGAACAGAGAAGTTAAAAAAGGCTCGATTGAACATGAAATTTAATCTCCGGTTTTCTAATACCGTGTCTTCGCCGACTAGGCCAAAAGTATTCTGACATTGTCCGAAATTCCAAACCAACGGTGTCAGACACATTCAAAGGCTAGAACAATGGTATCTTATTTCTCCGTCGCCAAACAGTTGAATATTTCAACCGTATACGGAACCATATATACGAACGTGTACAAAATTATATGGAAAATAATTCGAAACACAATGCTTCAGCTCTAAACAATAACGCAGCCTAGAAACATTCACCCTTTCTCTAATGCACTTCCCGTACAAAAGCATTCCATAAGTGATGCCTTTCGTTTCCCTCCTCGCCGTGTCTCTCATTAATACGTTTCAATTATGCTTCCGAGGTCTCGATGCCTTCTCGCTTCCTTCGGGACCCATCCTGCGAAGGAAGGCAGGCAAAGTGGCTGATCGCTTAACGAGCTCTGGAAAGCTGGCAATAAACAAGTTCTCATTAGCTCAAGACTCATCCTACTCGGCAGCAACAATTGCTGCATTCCTTCTTGTGCCTTGGTTTCCTCCTCGGCTTCGCAGCTTCATCACATTTAAATGTTGCGAAATGAGTTCAACGAAATCTGCATGCTGCGCTGCTGCTGCGCCCATTCCGCCGAACCCCACGCGGACAGGAGGATACGAAGGGAGAGCAACAAAACCTGCCCCAACAACGGCGTTTATCCGAGCCCAGGATCTAATCCATCGTCTTGTCATGAAATAATCCCGTTCACAGAGCGAAATGATTATCTATTTATAAAAGCAGAAAAATGCATTTTCTGTTCGGTTGTTGTTTGTCCGTTTGCTTCTCCACCGCTGCTGCTGCTGCTGCTGCGTTTCCTAATCCGTGTGGATAGTCTCGCCTCGCCTTGCAGGGAGGCACCGGACCTGGTCAAAGACAACTCGAACGGTCCGGACTTCACCTGCTGTTGCTCGAGGAGGTCCGTGAAACAAGCGGAACAGCAGGCCGTGTGGAGTCTTTTATCTTTCGCACTCAATTTTCCCTACGACGGAAAACATCAACGGACGAAGCAGGCTCTGCGCTGTTGCAAACGACGACACTCCCTTCCGCAGTCAGTCGCAGAAAGGCGTAGATACAAGTGCGTGAGTTCGACAGTGTAATGGAGAAAAAATGACCGATACGATGGAAATTGTATGCCTCATAGTCATAGATTTGAGGGCAGAGGTGGTGAAAGATATCTCTTCAATTTCATATGATTTTGCTCAGCATGTTCATATTATTCGTGATATTCAACTGAGGAAAATTACCTAATTGAATGGAAAGCTTCCTGTTATGTTTGTCCATTTCATTATTTCTGTAATTAAGACACTCGCATCCACAATACTTGGTCTGATGCTCGCTATATTAAAGTTGGTCAGATTAGACCACTCCCCTAGGTTATTAAAAAACTAACTAAGCCAATGTACAGGGTGGTAGATTGTTCCACTCTTTATCAAAATATAATAGGTTTCTAGAAAATTGAGCGAATCGTTTGGCGGCTTTTTGCAGGTGCTCCTGCTATATTAGTCCCTGGGGCAACAAATCGTAAGCTGAGCCATTAAAAAGAGACAAACGAGTGGAAGGGCACAAGAAGAACTCTACGAAACGTTTGGATCATCTCTCACTTTATGTCCATTGTATCTTTCTAATTAGGATACCAGTTTTTGTCTTTAGTTTTTATTGTATAACGCTCAAGCGTCGTCGCGCAGGTCCAAGCGAATCAAACTGGTGCGCGTAAAAATAATAAAAACCCGAGCCAGGAGATTCGCGCGCGGGAAAGAGGAGATGGAGCCATAAAAAATAAATACATAAAAATAAACAACAAAAGAGGAATGCGAGGTACGTTTGCAACACGATATGTCGAGATGTACTTAATTTCTTCCTCACCTGGGGCCGGACAGCATGAAAATAGGGACACCGGTGTGCCCTCCCGTTCCTCTGCCCTGAAGGGCCTAACACGGCTTCAGGGGCGAGCAAGAGCAAAAAATATGTAAAATGCACTTACAAGACCTGATTTCTGACCGCTCGAAGATGTGTCCAGCCGCCAGCATCATCATCAGCAGCTTGTTTTTATACACACTCCCCCCTGTCTGCTGAAAAGCGGGAGTGCTATCTCTCGCGTCCAGCACGACGCGGGGGAATGCAACTTGCCACATTCAAACAACAAAAGAATTTTATTTTTTATTAAAATAAGCTCCACTCCACTCGAGCTCGGCCGTTCTGTCCGCAAAGGCCATCACTGCGTCGAAAGATAGCAGGCCATAAAACAAAAATAAACGATAACGCTTGGGTTCTCTTCGGACGACGATCTAAGCAGGCTAACTGGAAGAACCAAGTTGGAATTCGTCCGAAGTAGGCTTCTTCCGATTCCGACTCTTGACATGGATGTTCTTTGTTCCCATGGTTACACTTGTCGACTTCATTATTGATAACAGGATTCTGTGAACGAGTAATTTTTCAAACGTTCTGAATAGGAACAACAAGAATCGGCTTAGCTTATGCTCAAACACTAAAAGCATTGTTGCCGTAAAAATATGCTTCAAGGCGCCTTCCCAACATGAGGTGCATGAACCTTGATGTGTATCCTTCTTCAACGGCAAACGCTATCAGGGTGTATGTAAATTAAATAAGAGTTTCTTTTTCGTTGCGTTCATCAGTCATGATCAGCACAGTTTGTTCAGCGGCGTGTGCAAACGGGGCCATCATACGAATAACGTGCTGCATTGTGCAAATAAATAGAATTTGTAATGGTCACGGAATAAGAAGACTTCTCGATTCGATTCTGAAACGGTCGTCTTGCGTCATTTTTGCCGTTTCTGCCTGCAAGTTTACTCTGATTCCACATCTTATCAGTTTTGTCAAAGACAGAAGATTGAACCTAAGATTTGGAACACAGATCACTTCTTCAACCAACCTTGAATGAGACATGTTCTGCTTGGATTATCTATCTGCCAGATATACTTACATATTTGGTTGCCCATATGATTTCTCTATCTTTAGCGCAATCTATCCTCACTGGTTCACACAAGTCTTCTAGCTTAAGCTCATCGTCCTTCATATTTTTCAGTGGACCCGGAAGGGTAATGAATAGTTGACTGATTTCATCCTTTTCACACATTTTCGAGCACGCATTCTTGAATTGCCGTATCAGTTAGTCAAACTTGCAAAAAATTTCTTTCAGGCATTTTCAGATTGTGTAGACACCTACGAATGAAATTCAAGGCAGCAAATCCTGATTTTCCGAAAGTTCTCTTCAAATTATCCCACATTTCTCCTGCTGTCTCCAAGTCCCGGACGTATCCAAGATTTCTATCCGCGATGTATGCTTTGGGTTTCTCGTTTTGTGATGCATAAGTCTTCTTCTCTGCCTCTGTAGCTTCTGCTGCTGGTGGCTCTCCAACAATTGCTTTCTTCATTCCATGCGCTGCAAGTTGCGTTTCCACCCGGAACAACCAGGTATCAAATCCTTCTCCCGAAATGTGTAATTCCTGCCTTCTGTGCTGTTAACGCTATGCTGTTAACCATAACTTTATCTCGTTCAGAATATTCAGTTAGAAGCCCCTGGGCCCTTAACCTTTTATATTTCTATGGAGAGGAAAAAAACAAGGCACTATCGACACGTATGTGGTCGGGGTTCAGCCAAACCGCATCAAGTGGCTTTTTGACTGACTTATGATATTTGTTTGTAAAAAAAAATGGAAATCATTTCATGTCAGTTCATACCTACATTTATTGTAGGATATCCTTAGTTATAAAATTGAGAGATATTCGATACGATTTGTGATCAATTGAATCTGCTAAACGAAAGCTTGGGCAGAAAAATGAGATTTTTTTTGTTGGTGCTTGGTGTGATTTGACTGAACCCCGGCCATGTAAACATCGATTTTCACTGTAAACAATTGACGTCACTGCTTTCGCTACTCGGGACGTAGAAAGCCAATGCTCTACGATTTAGTTTGGCCCACTTTTGCACTCGTTCATACTGCGATAGCAATCACGTCACTTTTGAAGTGTCATTTTCTTTACGAGCCTACCTTGATTCTGTATACCGTGGGTCGGCATATAACATTGGACTATCGTGAGGTTCCTAACCTGTGCTTTGAATCTGGCAATGATTCTTCTTATTCTTCATTGGCTCTACATTCCAATGCTTTGCAATTTAGTATTCTATCAGCATTTCCTCGGTTATTAATTGAAAGCTTTTCTATGCCCGCCATTGCATGAGTATGTATCTTATGTGGTAAGTACAATGGATACACTATGCCAAGGGTGTCGAGATAGTTTTCAACCCGAAAACATCCTAGACCGGATCGAGAATCTAACTCGCCATCTCCGGATTGGCAATCCTACTCCTTGCTCGCAAGGCTACTGGAGACCCTAATGATTATTCTCTCATTAATTGGTGAGCGCCGCATGTGCCTGAGCGGAGATCAACTTCTCGGTGCCGGGGAGCTGGAAAACTACATCGACTGAAAACCAGCTCTTGTATCCTTAGGGTTTTAGAATCCATCTCTTTCACTTCCACAAAACGAGAGTAATAATCTAATACTACCAGCAGATATTGGCCTTCGGATAAAGGACCCATAATATCAACTGCTATATCCTCTCACGTTCCAGACGGCATGATTTTTCTAATCGTGGGCTCTGGATACCGAAACTAAACAGCATCCCCGACATATCGTCACATCTTCGTCGACTTGTTGATCCAATTTTGGCTACCAAACAGAACTTCGGAGATGACTCTTCTTTATACGACTACCTGGATGACAATCATCTGACAAAATTTTGATGGAAGCACCAGTCTATCCATTATCATAAGAACATCTTCAATATTACATAACTCATTTGCTATAACTCAATATGATACATGATGTTCTCGATTTCGATCGGATTCAAGAAGACTAAGAAAATTTTGAACTTCCTTATCCTCTCTACAGACATCTTCAATTTGCTTCTAATCTAATGCCATTGCATTTGCTGCAGATGCCGCTACCTCACGGATTAAATGCTTTTCATTTTGATCGAACGGCAAAGCGTTTTGAAATGGTCAAACGTGATAAGGCATCTGCTGCATTTCCATCAACAACGTGAACTACTTTATAATCGGAAGCTAGTAGGCGTAAAACCCACCTTTCAATACGTTCACAATATAAGTTAGGATTTAGCAAAATTCTATTGAAAATAGCTGGATTTGTAACCGAAGAAACTATTGACTACATGAATACGTTAAGTACTTTATGCAACGAAAAATATTTTACAAAGTCATAATTTTGTCCATGCTCTGATTAGTAGCTGAATAAGGGTTTCATTAAACCTTCAATTTTTTCGACTGTTCGGAAATCTGGAAACACGATAAATAGTGAAGATTTTCTTGATTTCTATTCAACATCCCTGGCAAGTTCACCTGGCTTCAAAATCATTGTTCTACACACCCGTTTCAAATCACTCAGAGACTGAGTGAAATTGTATTGCCGTCTCTTTTTTTCCCACGGAAAAGTTACTCAATTTTCGTAAAAAGTGGAACTACTCAAAATTTGAGTTTTTGAAACGGGCGTGTAGTTATTTGGTGCACTATTAATTTCGACTGTAGTTTAATGATTCGGAGATGGCTTTTCAGTCTTGACAAAATCAAAACACTGTTATTTAATCTTGTCCAACGTTTCGGTCCGTTTGGGACCTTCCTCAGGGACTCAATTCTTACAGGTTTATCCTCAACTGTGGTTCTGCTGAACCATTGATTGTCATGAGAACGGTTCGAGCACCGCGTTTATGGTAAAACCCTTTCCGTTTATTGTTCGTTGGAATTCAGTGCCTGGCACAAGATCGATCACCATTGCCATTGGTATTGATATTAAGTTGATATTAAGGTAAAAATCATAACTCGAGCAAGATCGGGCAGGTACGACTAATTGTAAATTAACTTGTTCATATTATTTGCAAGTCCAAGAAAACTCCTGACTGCAGATTCATTTTTGGGCGTTAGGAAAGTTTGAATAGCGTCTACCTTACTCTTTTTCGCGGAAATTGCTTCAGCTGAAATTCCTTGACCAAGGAATTAAAGTTCCTGTGTTCTAAAGACACGTTTCTCCCATAGTTTAATAGAACGCCACGACTCTTGAAACGATTTAGAACTTATAATGTTGAGCAAGAACAACAAAAATATAAAATCTTTGTTTCATTGCATTGTTTCAAAACTATCATTATTTGTTTAAAGCTACATGTATTTCTTACACGTCAAAAGAACAAAAAGCACAAGTGAATAAACTCATCCAAATACCAGTAGGCACCTTCACATTCCCCGAGTACTTCGTCCATCACTTTTTGGAACGTTTCTTGAGTTTTTGCTAGACCGAGTCGAAAGAGTGACTTGAAGAAATGGTTCTTTTATGCCCAGCTTGCTTCAAATCATATTTCTTCCCATTTTTGCCAGATAACCATTTACTATCGGCATCGGTTAACGTTCCCGTAGTACAGCTTCATTTACTCTTCGTAGATCTAGGCAGAGCATTGGCTCCCCATCCGCCTTGCCAACATCAACCAACGGCGAAACCCACTTAATTGGGCCCGTCTTGATTTCGATTATGTCCCTTTGAAGTAGTTGTTCTAGCTCAGAGCTTCCCAAACATTTGGGTATGCGACCCACCTAGCAAAATTCTATATGTCTCACGACCCACCTATGAAAAAATGCATTTTACCAAGTAGTATTAAGCATTAATTGAATCAGAATGTCATCTGTTTCGGCTTCTTCCACATAAAAAATATTCACGTTACCTTACATGTATAAATGCAAAAAAAAATGACGAATATGGTATTGTTTGTCAAAATGTTAGCGTTTTTATTTTACTCATTAAGGGGACAGCTTTTAGGCATAAATGTTTAAATAAAATAGCGTGGTGATGGATATTTAAAATAAAATGCGGTTTGAGCTTGAAATAATGTTCCTGAAAAAAAAATGATCAAAAGATTCGGCATTCGAGCTGCTATTAATATTTTTTCTGCGCGACCCACCAACAATCCGCTCGCGACCCCCCTGGGGGTCGGAACCCACAGTTTGGGAAACCATGTTCTAGCTTTTTGTTGAAAGCAGCTTCATGGGAAACAGGAACTTTTCTGAATGGTTGAAATACTGGCATGATTGTTGAATTCATATGAATGTGAACTTGATTTCCCGCAATTTTATTGAAAGGTATACACAGATAAAAATATGTTGTGATTTTAAATGTATTTCCATGCACATATTTGGAGCATGCAAATAAACGTAACATTCAGTCGATCTTACTATTCTTTTAAATCGAAATAAATTTAAACGGTGCTTGCTTGTAAAGTTCAATCAAATTGAATTGAATATCGAATGTTAATTCGTTTGATAGGTTAAGCTGCAATTTTACACGTCGTTGAATTTTCAAAATTATTTGCTGTGTAGTTTCCTTCACAACGCTGGAGACCTACTACCTTAAGAACTTCAAGCTCTTTGTAGGTTTTGTCGAAAGCAGTGCTGGCCACCATCCACATAGAAGAAAAACTAACGCGTTCGGGGAGAGGATCGAAGGAAGCATTGCGCCTGGTTGGCTGTGTTTATTTTTTGACAGCAGTTTTTCTCGCTCCCGATATTTTTGTTTGGCTGGTGCTGCACCCCGGGATTTTCCCCCGATTATGACTTAGAATTTCGCCAGATAAATAACTAAATACCTTCGTGTTGGGAACTAAAGTGAGTCTTTTACGCGAGTGTTCCGGTTGACATTGTGCGATGATTTTAAATGTCTTTCCGCTGGTATAAAGTCATTTGTGTAAACTTATATCATTGTCGTCGCCGCGTGTCATCGGCTATGAAAAGTGCAATTGCTGTTGCGGATGAATAGTTACATTCCCGCTACTGTTCTCAGGGACTTCGGAACTCTCGGAGGAAGTCAACAGAAAATCGGTGAGAATGTTCCTTTTCTCGTAAGGTAGTTGACTACACGTTCGCCTTTTAAGCGATTTCGATTCCTAGCCCCTCCACCAAAACTCTCGTCAGTCGCTCGATGCGCAGCCTTTGCGGTGGTGTATTGGTGTGCACGCCTCACCTTCATGGCTGCTTGATGACGACTGACAACTTGTTCTTCTCGGAGGCATTTCTCCAACGTTACCCAGATAAATGGCAACCGGACAATGCATCGATCATTGGATACACGACAAGGACAAAACGAACACAATGCACTATGGTCCAGGATACAGATTTACGCGGAAAGATGCATTTTACTCCAAAACTATATTTTTTAGAAAAAACTGTTGTTCTACAAAATTGTTCGAAATAGTAAGGCCATTATTATGGTTCTACCGAAAAATAGGGTGGCCCATCATTAAAAAAAAATAGAATTTTTTTTTTATTTCTCGGAATATTGACATGTTATGTTGTACAAAGTTGTAGTTTAGCTTATTCCAATCAATTTCGCTAAAAAAAAATTTTCTGTGGCTCTTAAGTTGGCTGATTTAGAGCAATTTTACCTAATTGGATTAGGGTGTACCTTAAAAAAACAGTATTTTTGATCTACTTTTTTTGTTTTAGATTTCTCGAAAAAGTCGTGTTCAGGTGACTTTTAGAGCTCAAAAAAATGCAACTTTTCATGGGTAAATATGCTCAATATCTTTTTCCGATCAAAAGTTATAATCGTTTTTCTGTCAAAATTACATTTTTTTCATAAGTTGATATCTCCGCTTAGGGCAGACCAAAAAAATATTTTTACACGGCATTTGAAAGAGAAATTAATATTCTTTATTATGTCAAAAAATTGGGGATATGTTATTTTTTTATCTCAAGTTTTATCAATTTTACTAAAAACATGTTTTTTCAAATAAATTATTATAACTCGACAACGGAAGAGGATACAGACGATATTCTTATGGCAAAACACTCGTTTTGAAAAGCCCCAAAAGTCTTTAGAACATGACATTCGTGAGAAATGAAAACTAAAAAATCTACAGCTTTAACACTTTTTATAAGTTTTATCATTATCATCGTATTGCAAGATTTTCGAGAAAAGATGCATTTTCGGTCTGAAGCATACTTTTAAGAAACAAAGTTTGTTCTACAAAGTTGTTCTGGATACTTGGGCCCTTATTATAGAGTTACCGAAAAATAGGGTGGGCCATTTTATAAAAATGTGAAATTTTTATTTTTTTTATTTTGCGGAATATTGACATAAACTCTTCTACAAAGTTGTAGCGCAGCTTTTTCCAATCAACTTTGCTATATAAACTTTTTGTGTAGCTCTCAAGCTCACTTGTTTAGAGTAAATTTACTTACCCGTGTCCCTTAAAAAACAATATTTATGATCTGCTCATTTCAATTTTTATTTTTCACGTATGTCGCCTTCTGAAGACTTTTGGGGCTTTTCAAAACGCGTGTTTTGCTATAAGAATATCGTCTGTATCTTCTTCCGTTGTCGAGTTAAATCAATTTATTTGAAAAAACATGATTTTAGTAAAATTGGTTAAACTTGAGATAAAAAAATAACATATCTCCAATTTTTTGACACAATAAAGAATATTTATTTCTCTTTCAGATGCCGTATGAATATATTTTTTTGGTCTGCCCTAACCGGAGATATCAACTTATGAAAAAAATGTAATTTTGACAGAAAAACGATTAAAACTTTTTATCGGAAAAAGATATTGACCATATTTACCAATAAAAAGATGCATTTTTTTGAGCTCTAAAAGTCACCTGAAGACGACTTTTTCGAGAAATATAAAACAAAAAAAGTAGATAAAAAATACTGTTTTTTTGAGGTACACCCTAATCCAATTAGGTAAAATTGCTCTAAATCAGCCAAATTAAGAGCTACAGAAAAAGTTTTCTTAGCAAAATTGATTGGAATAAGCTGCGCTACAACTTTGTAGAACATAACATGTCAATATTCCGAGAAATAAAAAAAATATTTTCAAATTTTTTTTATATGATGAGCCACCCTATTTTTCGGTAGAACAATAATGATGGCCTTACTATTTCGAACAATTTTGTAGAACAAAATTTTTTTCTAAAAAATATAGTTTTGGCGTAAAATTCATCTTTCCGCGTAAATCTGTTTTCTGGACCATAGTGCAATGGACTCACGACGAGATGGACCAGCAACGACAACAACAATGAATAATGGAAAAATCTAAAAATAGATTCTGTGTGGATTCTGGCTGCAGAATACCACACTAGATCTCGGCACAGTATCAGTTAAGTAACACAGAGTGCCTACCAAATAAATAAAAGAATAAAAAAAAGTGTCGACGCATACTTTTAATATGTATTTTCATAACACGCACATTTCAAGTAGAAACCATAAAGATGATAAGATTAAAACAGGCTATCGACAATCGACATCCCTATCTAACTCCCTTAGCTTAAAAATAGCCACCATGTCCCGGGCACAGTATGCAGATAGACCGCTGTCAGTTGCATGAGATGTCAACATCACCAGATTTGACGTACGCGTTGGTATTAGTATTGGCTCTTAGCATAGGCCTGGATTAAAATATAACACGGTGTATCTAAGGGGAACTTTTTTTTTTAAATCAGTGTCTCTGAGACACCCATTATGCGGAGGAATATGGTCTCCTCTTTCATGACGTGTGCAAACTATGGGGGATCTAGAACAATTTTTTTTTTTCGGTATTTTTAGTGCAAATTCCATATAAATCTAATTCACCACCACCAAAAATGTATGGAAAAATGACCGCCGATAGAACATTTTAAAATTGCACTTACGCGAAAGAGGAAAGTCTGTGCTATAGTGTGGTGGGTGTTTCGGAGAGGCCGATTTTTTTGAAGATGAGTTTCTTTTGACAAAGTCACCGTGATACAATCATGTTTCACTTATTTTCATTAGTATTTGAATATTCATTGAACAGTTCGTCATTAAAAGTGACGGCGTACTTATGCGAAGTGTGAAGTAATTAATTGTTTTACTATATGAAGTTTATACGGATCGCATCACTTACCAATGTGAATCCAGATCTATATAACTATTTACCCCGTCCTACGTACAAAAATCCTTCCTGTGGCATCTGTGGAGATGCAGGGGTGATCTCGGTCTCTAGTAGCAACGGATGTCACCCCAACATTCCTTCCTTTCCCAGATGACCGTAAGGACGTGATCGGCGCCGTTATTGATTCTGTAATGTATTGAATTTTCAATTTGTGCACATTGAGGTTGGGATGCTAATTCCAAGCCCCAACTTTTGGTTCGCTGTGCAATTTTGATTGTTATGATCACGGAGTAGCAACTAAGAATTGTACGGTGATCAAGCTCAAGCAGTGCTGGCCACCATCCACAACAAAAAATTCAGCCACTAATGTTCCATGCGTTTCTTCCGTGTTTGGCAAAGAAACTTCGAGGGTTGAAACCTCGTGCTCGGGACCCGCTTCGGCGTAAGACAGAGAAACGCATTTGATTATACTTCCGCCTAGTTGGCCCAACAAGGTATTTTGATTACGCTGTGACTGTGTGGTATGAATCAGCTTGTAACATGAATCAGTCTATTGAAGGGTTCTAGAGCTTCCGTTAAGTCGAGTGGCGAGGCATCGACGTGTTGGGTGATTCTCTGTGGGAGTTCGGATTACACATTTGGCGATCCTGCCAGGAGTCACTTCTAGTTTGGTCCCCAAATATATTAACGCACAGAAAATGGAGAATCACCCAGCACAAGCCCGCAATAGTGAAGCAATAGTGTGTATCTGTAACTATGTGAAATGAATCCGAATTGAGAAGTTTTTGTTTACCTTTTTGTCTTTCATTATAAAAGCGCAGTGGTTTTCTTTTTGATACGGGAGAATTTTTATGTCACTTTTTTTTGATATTCATAAATATGCAGTGTTAGGAGGCAAGTCACATAGGTAAGTTCTCTTTGGCTTGCTAAATGCTAGGTACTCATAATACTAATCGATACTTGTCAATCTTGAGACATATTGACCGTTGTTGTTGGTGTTAGGCTGTGATGTGTGTGGATGTAAGAATGTTTGTTTACAATTCTCAATTTTTTTTAATTGATTCATAATAGGGACACGGCAGGTATTTTCGTCTGTTCGTCATAGTCTCGAAAACCAATAAAAGAGACGTTTTTTTGTAAAACTCATACGTACCAAATCGTAAGCTCAGGAGAAACGCTCTGATATAGTGGAGTTCTAGCAAATGGACGTTGCTTTCGTTGGTTTTAGCCCCTATGACGATGGACGGAAATACCAGCCGTGTCCCTACTTGCATTGTGTATGCTATCGGATCAACTGTTTAGGTGCCATCATTGATGGGTTTCGACATTACCACTGCAGTTTTATTTTCGTTCAAAAAAAATTGGATTTAGATGTTCTGACTTCAATATTCAACTAGATTTCAAGTCGGGCACTTGCTCAACTTACTTACCCGAACTGAATTTAATATAAATTCGAGTTTCTCTGAGGTAACGCCTTGATAAAACATTAAGGTGTATTGTAAAAAGGTGTGCTAGCTTGGAGCCCGATTGAGAGGAAGAGGAAGTCCTAGACCATCGATTAGAAATGGTGTTTTATCTGTGTTCCCGTTAAGGTGAATCGCGTTGGAATCCAATTTCAAAACTACATAGCGCTTTCAGGAGCACATAACTCCAAAAGTAAACGACAGGCAAAAGCAAAAAGCAGTTTTTCACCTTTGCTCACTTGCAGCACATACGAAAAAATGGTTTTCAGATGTGCCAACTGCCCAAAAATTTAAATTTGTGCGAGCAAAAACGCGAGGTGAGGGCTTGCACGACCATTGTGGCAGCCATTTTTGGACTCTGTCGTAACTCACCTTAAGGCCTACTTACTCTGCATCGTATTCATGGAGCAGTAATTGCATATTGCTTGGAAGCGGGGATCGTCTATCCAATTTTTTAACATTTGAAGTCTTTTGCCTAGATCTTAGTATTGATGATGTTGATTGTATTGTGAAACGATTTTGTTTGAATTGGCACTAAGAATTCCAAACTTTGTGCCATTATTGTTAATGCTAACATTGACTTATCTTAATTATAGATTCAGTTGATTAATTGCTCAATTTACTGTTTTTTTTTGCAGACAGTATAAGCCGAATTAATATAAGTACCATTTTAGGTTGTTTTAAGGTTTAAAGATGGTTAGTAACAACCACAACTATGTTGTTTAGTAGAAGATCGGAATAAGTGGTCAAAGTAGTGTAGAGAGCGGGGATGACCACGTAATGAAATGTTGGAGGCGGATCGGGATGACGCGCAATAAAATGTTGGAAGCGGATCGGGATGACCGCGTAATGAAATGTTGATGGCGGATCGGGATAACCGCGCAATAAAATGTTGAAGCGGATCGGGATGACCGCACAATGAAATGTTGGAAGCGGATCGGGATGAATAATTATTGAAAGTGGATCGGGATGACCGCGAAATTGATAATATGAATTCGAACTGATGATTGACTATCTGCATTAGTTCATTAATTTATACATTAGAATAACAATGAAGAAACGAAATTGATTAGAAATAGTATGGTTGGGAAGGAATAAATTTACAACGAAATGATTTTCTCTTGAAGATCTTGAAAATGCGCGGCAGCAACGCAAAACGATGCTGGTAGGGCTCGATTCACTTGATAAGTTTATTCATTTTCAAAAGCATAAAACAGCACCACTGATGGTTCACCAGCTAATACGGTCATGATATACGAATGTAGAGAAGGTAACTAAGCTTAAGGCCACTCCTGACGGAATCCAAGTTCCAAAGTGCTCGCGTTTTCGGGGGCACACCACTCGATTCAGACGCGGCGCACAAGTGTCATTTTTGTTGATTTAGCTTTGCTGCGTCGCAGCATGCGTGAAATAATAAAAATGACAGTTGTGCGGTGCTTCCGTATCGAGTGGTGTGCCCCCGAAAACGCGAGCACTTTTAAACTTGGATTCCGTCAGGAGTGACCTTAAGCACCTCACAGTTAATAACTGTGAAAGTGATTCATGGAGATTGAGAAATGTAATGCCAACCAAGAAGCCTTTGCAAATATACAAACTCTGTCAGTGCTAAGAACTGGAACTGGAGAACGTGAATTCCGGTCGTTGGATTCCATAGCAAACACTTCATTCAAGTACCACATCTACCATAGCGGCGATGACAGAGCAGAACGAGGAGTTGGCTTCATGGTGATGGGGAGGTAGATGAAGCGTTTTATCTGGTGGAAGCCGATAAGCGACCGCATTTGCGTCTTGAGAATAAAGGGCAAATTCTTCAACTATAGCCTGATCAGCATATATGCCCCAACGAACGATAAGCCTGATGACGTGAAGGATGAGTTCTATGAGAGCCTTGATAAAGCCTACGGAGAGTGCAAATGCGCAGATCGGAAGAGAAGGTTCCTGTCAATGGTACGGAAAGCCTTTATTCCGCTACCTACGATAATGGTCTGCGACTTGTAACCTTTGCTGCTGCTAAAGGGATGGCAATCAACAGTACCTACTTCGCACGTAAAAATATTCGCAAGCACATCTGGCAACATCTGAGTGGAGACACTTGCTCACGGATAAACCACGTGCTGATCGACGGACAACATTTCTCGGAATGTAAGCGTTTCGATCCGGAAATTATCAACATTTTCATGTGACTGAAAGCCGAAAACCCTGAAAATTAGCAACTAATCCAGTCGAAATCCCCAAAAATATAAATGTAAGGTCCTTTCGAGGTCCGAACATTGACTCGGATCACTTTCGGGCGCGACTTTCCAGCGTCACGAATTCACGAAACAACCACCAGTAACAACCACCAACCAACAGTACCACCAGAAGCTAGACGAGCAGATAGGAGATGCCACCGGATCTGGCGACGTCAATAGATTGTGGGGAAATATCCACGAAGCTGTGACTACAACAGCGCAGGAAGTGTTAGGCACTGTACAGCGACGCCAACGAAATGCTTGGTTTGATGAGGAGTGCCAACGAGTGTCGGGCGAGAAAAATGTTGCTAGAAGTCGAATGCTAGTGGCTCGTACCCGTTCCAACAGAGAGCGATACAGTGTACAGAAAAGAAACGAATCCACCGCAGAAAAAAGGCAATACGAAGAGAGTGTGATAGAATCTATAAGAAAGGGCACAGACTAGAGTGTGCCAATTGCCCTTCTGAACTCGGCGTACAAAATCCTGTCGCGTATCCTGTTTAACAGACTGAGACCACTTGAGGAATCCTTCATCGGCGAATACCGGGCAGATTTTCGTGAGTACAACTTGCAGACTCACCATCTGTTCATTGATTTCAAAGCAGCGTACGATTCAGTGAAGAGAAATGAGCTGTGGCAGATAATGTCCGAACATGGTTTTTCGGCGAAATTGATTAGACTGATACGTGCAACGCTGGATGGCTCGAAATCAAGTATCCGGATTGCAAACGAAGTGTCAACCTCGTTTGTGACCTTAGACGGATTGAAGCAGGGTGATGCACTTACAAATTTATTGTTCAACATTTCACTCGAGAGCGCTATTAGGAGATCTGGCGTGCAGAGGAACAGCACTATCATCAGACGGTCGCATATGCTCCTGGGCTTTACGGACCTCATTGGAATCGATCGCAGAGCAGTAGTGGAGGCTTTTATCCCACTGAAGAGGGAGACGGCGAGGATAGTCTTAACCATTAACTCTTCCAAGACAAAGTACATGACGCCAGGTAGAGATAGAGGAAGAGCTAGTGGTGTTGGTGCTGAGGTAGTGCTTGATGGGGATGTATTTGAAGTTGTTGAAGAATTTGTTTACCTTGGGACGCTTGTGACGTTCCTCGTGAAATGAAAAGACGTATTGCTACTGCGAATAGGGCCTTCCACGGATTACGTAACCAGCTTAGGTCCCGCAACATGCAGACGGACACGAAATTTGCTCTATACAAAACTGATTCTACCAGTGGCCCTTTATTGACATGATGCATGGATGTTAAAAGAGGCGGGGCATGTGTTTCCTTATTACAATCGTTTTGTCTTGAATTATTGATTATGCGAGAAGAGGGAAGATGTGTGGTATGAATCAGCTTGTAACATGAATCAGTCTATTGAAGGGTTAACTTGCACACCGTAAGCACGGTACATCCATTCATGTCGTCAGTCGCTACAGAGCTTCCTAGGTGTTAAGTCGAGTGGCGAGGCATCGACGTGTTGGGTGATTCTCTGTGGGAGTTCGGATTACACAGTGACCTTCCATGGATTTTCGACCCATCCGCCATTTCAAGCAGCTGTTACACTGTTTTTCTGGAGAAGTAGGGTGATGCAGTTACCAGCCCCAGCATTCTCTTTGTATATCGGTCCAAATGTGCCGGCTGGCACTGCAGTTGATGGGCTGCTTGTTTTTTGCAGTGCCAGCGGTTAAAAAAAACAAATGCGCTGCCGCGTCTGCTAGGCATATTTCTCTCGGCCGTGCTGGGAATTAATAAATTCACTAAAAATACCAATTGATAGCTTTCAGTAAAGCCATGGAACAAGTCTTAAACTCAATACCAATTCCTAGAAAGTTATTATTATTATTTATTCAGACTAAGGCCGAAGTGGCCTGTGCGGTATCTAAGAGTCTTCTCCATTTGGCTCGGTCCATGGCTACACGTCGCCAACAATTCCTAGAAAGTTATGGACTCGAAATTGTACAATATACCAATTTAGTTCAGTAACATGAGACTAATTTTGATCTCGAGAGTTCTGCTCCGTTCCAGAAGGGGACAAGTTTAGGCACCAATCAGCTGGTCTATTGCCAACAGCAGCTTCCGAAGTGGACAGTGATAGACTTGCGTGGATTATTTCAAATGGAGTTACTTTTTAAGTTATTTATTCGCTGGCTATGGACTACCATTACCTACCAGTACGGTCATTACTGGAAAGGAAAGCTGTGATTTGGTGCCCATTGCTTGTACCAAATGAACTTCTCGAATTAAGGCTAATTCTGCCACCGTATGAAGAGCGTCAGTTAATTGATAGTCAGTTA
The DNA here is from genome assembly GCF_024139115.2 of Armigeres subalbatus. Classification (NCBI taxonomy): domain Eukaryota; kingdom Metazoa; phylum Arthropoda; class Insecta; order Diptera; family Culicidae; genus Armigeres; species Armigeres subalbatus. The sequence goes on along the minus strand of NC_085140.1, from coordinate 461,686,385 downwards.
ATTACTTGAGCTCGCTAGTACCGAAACTACCGCCATTCTTACGATAAACATATTCTGTTCGATTATTTTGTACACTTAAGGTCACTCCTGATGGAATCCAATTTTCAAAGTACTCGCGTTTTCAAGGGCACACCATTCGATACGGAAGCAACGCACAACTGTCATTTTTATTTTTTCACGCATGCTGCGACGCAGCAAAGCTGAAAAAATAAAAATGACAGTTGTGCGTTGCTTCCGTATCGAATGGTGTGCTCTTGAAAACGCGAGTACTTTGAAAATTGGATTCCGTCAGGAGTGACCTTAAAGCTACATATCGCTTCACACTGATCAGCTATCAAAATTTCATTTGGTGAGATCTTAATATGCATCTTGACCTCTCAACTTTTTAATTCGATTCTGATCTTGACTTGCAACCTGCATACGTCCCCGGATGTAATCAGAGAAAAATAAATAAAAACGAAACCAGATTATTTCTTTGTTATATGACCATTGCATCGCAGATATTGTCTTCCAGTTCGGTGGATGGGCAACTCGTTCGTTGCAAATAATAATAAAAGAGAAAGAATGGCGAATAATAAAAATAAAGACAGCTAATGAAAAAGGAATCTTTCGACCCAGTGGGAAACGACAGCAGCAGCAGCAGCGGCGGGTGTAGCGAAAAACGCAATCCCTGGGCATCCGTGAGGTGTAGGCATACAAACGACGGCTTCGACGACGGATCAACCAAACGATGCGATCGCGATCGTACACCTCTCGGAAGAGGTAGAAGACACCCAACATATCAGCGAGCGGGAGCGACGCTTGAAACCTGGACGAGACAAAAATAATAAAAACAAAAACGCAGCAATCCGATAAATCGATGCTATAAAAAATCAGCAAACGGTCCTGGGGTAGAATAACACGGAATTGACACCGCAAAAAATGGTGGCGAGGGAGGGCTGGGCCACTCGCTCCCGTCTACGATAGCGGATGACGAGAAACAAAGCTTTAATTAAAAACCATTTATACCGTTCACTGCGAGCGAAAGACGATGATGGCGGGAGGTGCAGGGAAGGTTTATTAGGGTAAACTAGGAGAAAGCTGGTGCAGTGCTAACTCTGACTTTGTATCGGACGACAGTTAAGGGAGCGAGACAAATCCGCATCGTTCTCGCTGCAGTTTAGATAAATGAGACGAGGGGTGGACGGGAAAAAAGCTGCGTTCGATGTCAATTGCGTGCAAGACAAATGGTCATTGCAAATGGTTTCTCAAGCCGTGGAGCGGTCGCAATAATGAGGGACAACTTTTCTGCTGCGGTAATTTTAGCTGCGGGCTGCATCAGTGCTGCCAATTGTTTATCGGATGAGGTTTTAGACACTTTGAATATACGGGAAAACCGCATTTGCCGGAGAGCTCGATTGCAGAGAGTTGATCTACCGCTGAAGCGTTGTTGGCTGCTTGCAATGCCGATGGAGACCATAATCAGTGTCTTTTCTGTTACTTTGTTCGAAGCCTTAAAGTGTCCGAGCACGCAGTGGCGGGTTGCCATGCAATAGCCGGACACAAACAATTTCACTATCGTTCTTATCGACGAAGGAAGGTTGCTGACACTGCAATCCAACGGCCGCTGTTATCCAACACCAACTATTAAAAAAGAATTCAGTTCTGAAGAAGTTTTCAATTATTTACATAAACTGCCATGCGTTTCCTTTGCATAATATCAACCAAGCCTATCGAAATCGAAAACAAAATAATATTTCGTCCAGCCTCCGACCTCTGAGAAGCGTCCACTGGCACTGGCCGCGTTACCGCAACGCAACGTGACGGGAGAGGGCAGCGGGCAGTTGTTGGACTCTTGTCGCACGATCCGAGCTGGGCCACGACGACGAAGCGTCCAAGCGAGCAAGTAGTCTTTTCTTGAGATACGCGCTCAATTAAGCCTATAATTACATATGAATAGCAAAGATCTAAACAACGAAAATTATTGCGTGAAAGAGAAAGTTGACTCCATTTTTCCGTGTGCCCCGGTGGAAGGTTTAGGTGCTGCGCAGGCCGGCCAAGTGCGGGGAAGTCCCTTTTTTGCGCGATAGAGTAAAGACGGTTGTGGTCACACAATTGCAAGGTAGCCGAGCCAAAATGAATAGTTTTCTTTTTTCCTATTTGTTATTATCTGAATGGTTAAAACGACAAACACAGCAAAGCAAGCCTTGGAGTGTTTCTATTATTTCTCCGTTCGGAGCCCCATCAGCAGCGGCTCGCCATGACAACGCGGTCAAAGATGGCAGGAGCACACTTGTTTGTGCGTTCGGTCGGTAGTTATCTGTGCAGATAAATATGGACTGAATACGCAATGCCAACTCGATGCTGTCGACAATTTCTATTGCCATGCCGCGGCTGTTGTTGATGGCGATCGGAGATAACAAACCTCATACAAAAGGGTATACAATGGTATCCACTGAGATTTCCGCTTTTCCAGCGAAATTGCCCTGAAATCGAATTTTCCAGAACTAGTTCCCAGGCTGCATCTGCGCTGCGGATCTAATAATGTCTTTCTTCACAATCGCTATTGAGCACGGCAATGGCCAGCTGGTTGGCATCTTTTGCAAATTGCACAATTCTATTCAAGAGAGACGTCATCATGCCATTGCCCAAGTTGCTCCTCGCTATTATTCGAACTTGCACTGCACCAGCATCGAGCGGCGACCAGCGCGGCGGCGCTGCACAGGTTGCTTAGATTGAAGCAAATTTGTGAAAGAAAAAAAAACCTGCTGCCGCTGTTGGCACTACAATCAGGTGTATGATGCAATTGTCTCCAAACGGTGTGTACTGTTAGATTTTTTCCTCACCATACTCACAGTCTTTCGCTTTCGCCTGTGACTCGAAGAAGTTGCTCTGGCTGCATTTGGTTGCATACTTGGTTAGTTGTTCGGTTGCAATGTTGCATTTGAGGACACACTTTGGATTGAGTCAGAGTCGGGCTTTCCAGTTTTGATGTTGATGGCCTGGTCTTGATTGGATTGATGCGGCTATTGCTGCTTATAATAGCTCTATTTGCACTTAAAGCAGCACGTTGCAAGTAGTTTACCGATCATTAATTTCTGGCGTACAATTTCAATCAATCATGAGCGCAGTGGTCAACAGTAGTCGGTAGAGGTATTTCCATAATTTTTGGTTTGTGTAAGAATAAGGTATGGCAAACTCTGGAGCATATAAATAACGTGCAATGTATGTGCACAGTAAAACTACACCATTGAATATGAATGATTATCACCCTCATTGTTGTTTACGTTCGAAGCGAATACGTTAGAAAGTATCACCAATTCGCATTCACGTTTTCGTTCGAACCAATTCTCACCATTCGGTTTTTCGAACATCACTCTTTATAAAGATTACACCAAGTTCTTTTTTTACACGGGTGAGTTTTAGTCGATTAACACCTTTAGCGTTAGTGAAACCATGAGTTCACTCCATGAACAAATTCAGGTGGTATTTAAAAAGCTATTCGTTAAAATTTTGCCACATGATTGACATGATTGTACAGATACGTATCTTGGCCTCAACAGTAAGGGCGTTTTCATTGTCCCATGCTTGCCCTAAAGTTTTAGAGAATTAAAATTCGGTGCTCTACTTAGAGATCATAATAAAAATAGCTATGAAACTGGTTATGACATCACTGAATATTTTGTATAAAAGCCTCTTCTTCTATAGCTCTACATTCTTACTGCAACTTTGCCTGTTTTTTTAACTTAGTATTAAATTAGCATTTCTTCAGTTATTAATTGAAAGCTTTTCCTATGCCAGCCATTGCATGAGTGAGTATGCATCTTGTGTGGCAAGTACAATGGATACACTATGCCCAGGGATTCGAGAATGTTTCCCACCCGAAAATATCCTAGACTATATATAATATAGCTTTTGTGCGACAAATGCAGAAGTATTGTGTCCTAATATTGGAGACTTTCTTTTATACTTCTTTAAGACTGAAAAAGCGCAGAAAAAATGAAAGACGTAAATTTCGTTTAGTCTCACAATATGTTTCAAGAAACATATTGTAATCTGTATGTGAAGCAAAAAAAAATATGACTATTCGGAAAATCGAACACAACTCCACGAAGTACTGGCGGCGAATATGTTGCCCTACACTCTACACTCAATGTTGTGTTTCCGGTGCTACATGGGTTGGCAATTTTACGCCTTTTCTGGCAAGGCTAACTGGAGATCATTACGGCTTTTTTAAACTATGATCAGAGCCGTAGCGTGAAATGCCAGCGCCCTTGGCGAAACCATAACTTGGCGCCCCTTTTTTACAGGTGAAAATAAAAATGCTTAAACTGAAGTTTGAATATTGTATGTGCGACATGTTCGAAAAGTTTTTTATTATCAAACATGTAGTTTACTCTGTGGGTTCTACTTTTGTGTAGGTAAAGATTAGCATGCCCAGAAGTAGTAATCCTCATGCCTTTGTCGTAGATTGAAAGCAAGGACCACACCCACCTTGATTTCTGATAGCAATCTGAATAGAGATTTCAAAAGAAAAACATTAGTATCACTAGTGTCCAATCAACGAAGTACACCGTAACTTTGCTATGCTATTGGAAAATGTCCTCCTGAGATTTTTTTATTTCAATTTGGTGATGCTTTTTTGTTTATTAATTTTTGGAGCAAATAAAATTCAAATATGGAGTTGGTCTGGACCCAGTTGGGACAAATTAAATCAAACTCTAACATTGATTGGTTGATCGATGTTCAAAATCGCTACCGTACGAATCAAGAAAATTTCAAATCTGGCATGACTTGGTCGGTCGTTTGAAGTAATTAATGGTTCGATAACTGTAGATTGGTTGGTGCCCAACGGATCACTTTTAAAATTGGTAAATCGATTCATTATAGATGTAATCCATTACAGATTTCCATTAAAAAACTGATTAAAGTAATGGTCCTAATGGTGACACTTCTGGTCCTAAACCAAATAAATTTGTCTTTTTTTAGCATTATCCTTGATTTCGGCGCCCTCTAAAAACTGGCGCCCTTGGCGGGGAACAACCTGGCCAACCGCACGCTGCAGTGCTGACTATGAGAATTTTCAGGAAATCCTTAAGCTATCAAATGGTAAATTTATCCCAATCAGCGGCTGGTAAAGCTGTATAATAATTGGGCATATAACATTTCGGAAGATTTTTGTACAATTGTTATGTTGGAATCTCACAGATTTTGTATTACTTTAATACAATATATGAATAAAATGCTTACAGAATTGTATATGCCAAGATTTTATACAATAACTGTCAGATTTGTTTTGGGTGTAGTAAATAGTGAAAGAATGCCTTGACTACAAAAATGTTACATTTATGTTTTTCAATTAATGCATAATCTTACATTGCTCCTTCGGAAATTCCACTGACATTTTCACTAGAAATTCCTCCTGTAGTTCCTTCGTACTCTTCTGAGATTCCTCCAGCAACTTCTCCATGAATTCCTCCTGAAGTTCTCCCACATATTGTAACCGTTCGACCGATTTCTCGAGGGTAAGTGCAGTGACGGGAAATGTAATTTCGATATCATGGCACTAATTTGCTAAAAACTTTTTTGACGCATTATTTATAATTATGTTTTTTTTTTTATATAAACGTGTAGCCCTCAAAGGACCATATAACATTTTCTAATTGGTCATTTCTCTAAGTCTGATATTGGCGGCGTGAGAGCTGAATTAGTAAAATTAATTCCATGACATTCCGTGATATTTTTTAAATTTCGCTCTCATGGCTTAGACTTTGTATTCTGAGCAATGATCTGTTTGACAAAGTTCTAGGATCTCAAACGTTATAGTATTCTGTAGTAGTAGCGGATTATTATTTTTATGCTCAGCTACGACATATTCCTTAAGAATTACTTCCTGGAGTTCTCTCCAAAAATTCCTCCTGGAGTTCTTCCTGAAGTTCCTCTATGCATTCCTCCTGAAAATCTTCCAGTATTTCTTCTGAAAGTTCTCCATGAATTGGTCCTTGCCAGGAATTGCTTTGGGATTTCTTCCAGATTTCCTCGTAGAGTTTTTCCGGATTTTTTTAGGAATTCCTTCCGGAGTCTCTCCTGGAATTCCTTCCGGTTATTAAATGGTTTATTTATATAATATACAATTTTTATTTCTTTATAACTTCCAGCAGGGATATTTCCTACAGTAGTTCCTCCGGAAATTTCTCCAGAAGTTCCTCCAAATAATCTTAACGAAGCTTCTTTGCAATTTCTTCAGGAATCCCTCATGTTCCGGAAATTCATCAGGAAGTTTTTTAAAAAACTACTCTGGATATTATCCTATTCATCCTGAATTTCCGACAATTCCTTCGGGACTTTCTTCAGAAATTTCTCCTGGAGTTCCTCCATCAATTGTTCCAGGAGTTTCTCTCGAAATTGCTCCAGGAATTCCTCAAAAAATTCCCCCAGGAATTCTTTTAGGATTTCCTCCAGGAAATCCTCCTTTCTACTGGGGTATCTTCAAGGATTTCTCCTCAAGTTCGCGCAAGAATTCCTTATATGACCATTCCAGGAATTCATTCGAGGATCCCTCAAGGAATTCCTTTAGTCCAAATTATTATTTTTTATTTCTTAATTTAACTCTAATTGCTGGCATTCAAAAATAATAATATAACAATAGGAAAAAAAGACACTATATATGACAAACTATTTATAATTAATGAAACCTAAAATCAATGGTTACAATTCCGAAAGGAATCACTTAGGGAATTTCTCTGCAAATTCCTTCTAGAATATCTCCGAGAACCGCTCTTTCCATTCATCCGGAATTTCTTCCAAAACTCCCTCCAGCTTTTCCTCTAATATTTCTTCTGGAAATTCCTTTAGAAACTCTGCCGGGAAGCTCTGCGAAAATTACTCCTGGAATTTCTCCAGAAATTCCTCCGGGAATTCCCTCAGAAATCCTTTTCAAATTTCTTTCTGGAATTCCTCCACGAAATCCTCCTGGAGTTCCTCCGCGAATTATTCCAGGAATTGCTCCAAGATTTCCCTCAAGTATTCCTCCAAGAATTGCTCCTGGAATACCTCCGGTAATAACCAGCCGAATTCCTCCAAAACTTCCTCTGGGAGTTCCTTCAGGAATCCCTCCGGAAATACTTCCAGTAGTTCCTCTGATAATTTTGTCAGCAATTCTTTCTCGAGTTCCTCCACAAATTCATCCAGTAGAAAGTTTCTTAGGAAAATCGAATAGATTTTCCTCAGGAATTCCTTTTGAAGTCCTTCAGTAATTTCTCCAGAAATTCCTCCGGTAATTACTCTGAAAATCCCTCCAGAAATTCCTTCGGGAGTTCATTCAAGTTTCGTTTCGGGAATTTCTGTAGGAACTCCAGATGGAATTCCTAGAGAGACATAATTGAATTTCTGGAGAAACTCAGAAGAAACTCTAGAAGGAATTCCTGATACAACTTCTTAAGAGATTCTTGGGGGAACACCAGGAAGGGTTCCCGGATGAATTGCAGAAGGAATTCCTGGAGGAAGTACAGTAGGAACTCCTGGGAGAACTCCGATAGAAATTTCTAGAGCAACTTAAGAAGGAATTTCTGGAGGAACTACAGAAGTAAATTCTGAGAGGACTCCAGAAGAAATCTCTGGTTCAAATCCAGCAGGAATTTAAAGAGGAACTTCTGAAAAAATTCTTTAGTGATGAACTTAATTTCAAAATTAAAAAAAAAAAACACCTGAATAAAGGAAAAAATGGAGAAATTCTTGGAGGAATTCCTGGAGAAACTTCAGAAATAATTCTTTTAGGATTTCTTGGAGGAATTTCTAGAGCAGTGGTCCCCAGCATGCTTACTACCGAGGACCACATTGCAATTCTGAACTGTTGTAACAGGCCACAGTACATTTGCAAAAAAAAATAATTTTAAATTGAAATTCAAAGGATAGCACAAAATGATTTTTTACATCTAAAATAAGATAATAATAAAATGTTTTTTTGTTTGAATCTTTTTCAAATAATATACTTTTGAGGGCGGCTTATCGCCATAGATGACTATGAGTCTTTTCGCAACACCATCTTTTCAATTCAGTTGGCAGAAAATATTTTAAGCTATTTATCCCAATGATCATGTGACCTTTTGCATGTATTCGTTATAAATTGTTGTGCAAATAACGACAGCATATTTGAAATGTGTTTTCAAAACCAGGTGAATTGCCTATGATCGCATATTAGTCCATATGAAAAAATATCAAATAGAGATAATGAGGAACAAGCTTGTCCCATGTTAAAAATGACCGCATATGATTCCCATTATTAAGGAAAATGGGACTCATATGCAGTAATTTTTCATTTGAGACAAAATGGCTTGATATTTCTCTCGACTTTCATTCCTATTTTACAGTTGCATTCAATAATACTATGATGAACATGACCGTCACGTAAACGACGTGACAGTGGAGATACCAACAGTGTTGAATAGAAATCGAGTAAATCTGCACTCTGAACCTGGCGTTGATGCTTTTCTATCAATCAAATTTTACTGATACTTTACCTTCAACAATATCGGGGCATGGAAAAAAAAATCTCGATTTCGTTCAATATAGTCAACGTATTTTCTGGAGTTCTGAATCCAGCAATCATTCTGTTGCCAAACCTTAATTTATTGTTGAGAATAATAGCATTATTTTTACGGAACAGTATGATCAAAACTATTTCTAAGAACTTGACAGAATCCACGAATACAACGAAAAAAATTGCATTATATTGTGCTTTTTCATGCAATGCCTTATAGTGGGCCCCAAGTAGTGTGTTCTTTGAAATCCTTCGTGGGCTGCATGAAAAGATTAGGAGGGCTGCATGCGGCCCGCGGGCCGCAGTTCGGGGATTACTATTCTAGAGCTTGGGGAATTCCTAGAGGAATTCTCGGAGGTGTTCCTGGAGGCACTTCTGGATGAATTCCTTTAGGAATTCCCAGTATAACTCCTTTAGGAACTGCTGAAGGAATCCCTGTAAGATAAACAGAAGGTATTTCTGGAGGATCTCTTGGAGGTATTTTTGGAGGAATTCTTTAAGAAGGAACATGTGAAGGAATTTCTGGAGGATATTCTGGGGGAATATTTGGAGGAATGATAGAAGGAATTCTCGGGAGAACTGTCGGAGGAATTCTTGGAGGATCTCCTGAGGAATTTCTGGAGGACATCTTGGAGGAAATCGTATAAGAATTATCGGAGGAAAACTTTGAGAAAATCCCCGAGGAATCGCTGGAGGATTTTTAAGAAGAATTTTTGCCGGAAAAGTCCCTGGAAGAACTCTCGCAGGAGGAATTTCTGGAGGATTTCTTTTGGAAATACTGTGAGAACTCTTTCGGAAATTCCTTCAAAAATTTCTATGACTGTCTCCTTGAGTCTCATTCGGCTTTCCTTTAGAAAATGTATGCGGAAGTCCCTTTTTTATAATTTTCTCACAGATTTTAATAATCCAATTTCGGGGGAAATTCTCGATGAAATTTCCAGAAGAGTTCACAAAAGAACGTCAAGTTGAATTCCTGGATAAATCTTTAAAAGGAACATTGAAGAGACTTGTCTAATATACAAGGGAGATTCCACTTTCAGTTTCAGTTGCAAGAGACGAAATCAAGGGTTTTTGAGCTCGAAGGAGAATCTTTTTTCGTAATTCTTGGTGGAAAACACTCTTCTTTTAGAACAAAATCAGAAGAGAAAGAAAAATCGAACACGCTATCTTTTATCTACTCAGTAAGCAAAATTGTATTGCCCTCTCTTTTAATCCCTCGGACAAAAGCATATGCTAAAAATGAAGACCATGTTTACTAAACTTTTAAATATTTTTCCTCCAAAATATTCATAAACGATTTTTGCTATGGAATTTGACAGGGCATGTTATCTTCAAAATTGGGGAGACTTGATCTTTTTTCTATTTTATCTACTCAATCAATATTTTTTAAAGCAAAAACCCTTCATTACATCTGTTAAATCTACAACAAGTTAGTCGCTTGAAAACAATTTATATTTTCTTGAATTTTTGTGATCAAGATAGCAAGTCTCCTCATATTGAGGCAACAACGCAAGTTACAAATATCCTGAAATTGTGGTGGAATATTGGCATTTTTATCAGATCATTCAGCATATATGGCTTTGTGCTGTGAAAAATGATAGCATTTGGTCATTATTGGGAGAAGTTGTTCAAATTTTGCGTGTCCACTAAAATGCATCTTTGGGAGGTTCAAAACACAGTAAATAATGGAGTGAATCAAGTTCTATCTGGTAAAAGGGCGAATGTCACAAGAGATAATTCTCTTCGTCGACTTCCTCTCTTTTGACTAAAAGTGACAAGCAGAGGATTTATTTACAGTTTATCACCTTGAAACGCAAGTTTGCATTGTTTTCTATCGTTCTGGGGTGATAACTCACGAAGAAATCTGCTGTTTGTCACTTTTATATTAAAGCCCTCCGCTTTAATAACTTCACCCAAGTTGGCGAACAGAATCCTCTCCTGCGACATTCGTCCTTATTCCAGATAGAGCTTGAAATAAGGATGTCAATCAAAAAATAACTCACCACTTAACGATCATTTGTCTAGACGATCTTTTATAAAAATACTTGGTAAAGCAGGGGAGAATCAAATCTCTTAACCTTCCCCTACTGTATAATGTTTGAGTTTAAAAAAATCGAAATCTGCAGGTCTCTTGCTTGCATGACTGTATACCAATTTATAAATTGTGACGTGTGAATTGTGTATAAGAGCAGCGAGTTAAATGGCTGGCGAAGTTTCAGAGCGATCATTTTTCCAAGATCCGTAATTTTATTTGCGCCATGACCAAAGCCTCATTATACGTCGAAACACAAAGCTTTATAAAAAAAACTTAGTGAATAGTTTCAAATAATTTGCGAGTGACCAAATCATTAAAAAGTGACCCGCTACTAGGCCTGCGATTACTTCAGAGACAGTCCACCACACCACGTGAACAATTGAGGGGTGTACCCTTAATAGCTTTATCCCTATATGGGGTTTGGCTAAAATTGCAAGGTTCATACAAATGATATAAGGACATTACGGTCTACATGACTTCATCTTCATTGGCATTATATCGGCACGGCTAAGGAGGCACATGGCACAAACCACGAAAACCGGATGACTCTGGTGAGCTGGGCACATGGCCGAAATGTCGGACAATCCTCTACACACCTGTAAAGCATATGGCCATACAAAAGGGCAAACCAGAAAGCTTCCGGCGTTAGGTGTTGCATACAATACTAGATGGGAAACTAGAAATGATAAATCAGGAGAGGTATCAATGTACCTACAACGCAGATAATTGCGTAAATCGTATAAAATACGATAAGCTTCAGTGGACTGGTCATCAAACACACAGTTTGATGAAAATTTGAGGCAAAATAATCCCACGACGGATGCAATGATTTCTCTGCGCCCTATTATTGCGGTAGTTTGATAAGAAAATTATGTTGAGCTTTTTAGTGGAATGTCTTCACTTGTCATAAAACGAGTTTATACAATCCCATTGAATTCCACCACTTCATTGTATCTTGACAGATACGTATTTCGACCTCAACAGTAAGACCGTCTTCAGTGTCTCATACTTGACTCGACTTATGTCGGGTACGAGACACTGATGACGGCCTTACTGTTGAGGTCGAAATACGTATCTGTCAAGATACAATTAAGTGGTGGAATTCAATGGGATTGTATAAACTCGTCTTATGACAAGTGCGGTAGTTTGTTTTTATTGTGATAAAAACAAAACAACATAAGCTTAGCACAATTGACGTAATATTTACGAAACTAGAGTTAACGACCATCCTATTCGATGGTCGATGCAATGTAGAAAAAAGACTAAAAGTTATTTTTCAAGAATTTTAAAAATCAATTTTGTTTTGACACGGTGCTAAACTGCCGCTAACCGCAAGTCGAGCACATCTGAATTTTTGGCATTTTTGAGTAATTATCATGTATCACTTTATTTTCACATGTACTATGCGTTATGCTATTCAACGCGAGAAGTTTGTACTAGAAAAGTGGAAAAAAATACCAAGTCAAATTGTCCCATATGGAAAAGTAACCGCAAGTTAGTCACATCGAGTAAAAGCATACTCCCTTCGTAAAATGTCATACAAACTGTTCATATTTGTTCAATACATGTGCCCAGAACACCTCCCAAATACAAAAACAAATCATTTCGAGAGAAAAATGCGGAAGAAAATCGTGTACACATTTAAGTTTATGTTGTTTAGGTTGAATTTGAAAAAGAATGAAGATTGATGGATAGAGGAATATACGTTGCACTAAGTATGCTATCCATCGTTTCACTTTTTTTTACAATATAACGTGTTGAAACTTGCACGCTTCATATAGCAACTGTTCTTTCAAATATGTTTTGGATTATGATAATAAAGATTTTTTTAAAGTGATGTTTGCTTCCCATTTTACTTGATAAGCAATACTATTGTGAAACCATTCTAATTTCTCACCCAGATAATGAGTTGCTATCCTTCAAAATCACAAGCGGGTTGCTCGGTGAGCCCATTTTTTAAATCTGAGAATGATTTCATCAATAGATTCATCAGCTAATAGAATCATTTACAATAAAATTGCTACTATTTGTATTCTCAGCAGGTTCCCAATGAGAGCAAAAACCAATGATAGTCATGCTTACAGACACGTCCACATGCCAAAACATGGGTGGGCCTTGGGACAAAATGACAAGTAGCAGGCATGAGGTAGCGGGATTCTTAAGAAGCATGAATTACATCCTGCATGCTATTATCATGAACCACAGAAATTCAAAGCCACTAATTTCAAGAAATTATCATTAACTTTCAGAAATCCTCAGAAATTTATATGGATCGAATTACAAATTACTTAGAAATCTTATGATCGTTCAAGAATGCTCTAAACTTCCTGGTCTTATTTCGGACAAGACATGTGGAACTGGGGATGATTATGGTTTTAAATGGTCTTCTAACAATTTATCTAAACTTGATAGAATTTATCACTAAGACTTTTTATAAACTTGTTATTAATTAGCAGATTTCAACAATCTTTATTATCTACAGAAAGTCATATAGAATTTCAAACATTCTTTTGAGAATCCAGATACATTTTTAAAAGAAACCATTGCGTACTTCCTGGAAATGTTTAATAACCTTAAGGAAAACCATAAAACCATCAAAACATTTAATTTCTTGGAAAGCCTAAACATTTTTGGTTCCTGAGCCTCTAGACATTCTTGGATTAAAAATACTTAGAAATTTTCTTGGATTAAAAATCCTTCCGGACTGTCAGAAGACTTTTTGGAAAAGAATACCAAAAAAATCAGTTTAACCTTAATTTAATTTTGAAATAGGGTAGAATACGGCATTGGCAGGGTGCGACAGTTGTTGGCACCCTCAACAATATTTGCGTTTTCCAGCAAACATACACTATTTATGAACATAAATTTGATTCAATCACACAATTTCAAGTCTAGGCTTTCATTTGAATAAGTTGTTTGGGTAAAAGTAGCAAGATTTACCGAAATAATCACCGAAACAAATTTGCACCTACGAAATCCTTGCCATTATTGCATTGCCAAAGAAAGCAGCACACGAAAAGCAACTGTTACTTACTTTTTTGGATCGCCGGTTTTTCTTCTTTATTGTATACGACAAGACAAATTAAGTACGTAAACTACTTTTTACACTTCATAACCACTTGATTATCACCACAAAGAGCAAATTTATCTAATATTTGCTCTATGTTTCACTAAATAAAATCGGGACTGTTCGTTTTCTTTGACAGCAGCACACTTCGGAATAGAGCGAGAGAATGTGTTGGTGAGCATATCAAACACACGGTAAAAAGATACCACACATTGATTTGATTTTAGCAAAACTACGAACAAAATATCCGGCGTTGGCATTTATTTTAAAAAAAGTGTTAAAATACAAATGCTTCTATTAAGATTTTTACGCAGACCATGAATTATATCAAAAGTAATAGCCACACCGTAGTATTTTAACCCTTATGTGGCTGACAGGACCGTTTTCCTTTTGCAACTTCAATACTTTCCAAGCGCATCAAAAAATTCACAACCATTCCCGTTCCTACATAGCGCATTTAAAACATAAATAATTGCCTACTTTTAGGGTATTATCAATTATTCAACTGTGAAGCGTAGTGTAAGAATGAGATGGCTCCAGCGGCTGGATAGGACAGTGCTGCCCATTATCCAACATATGAAGACTCACGAGGTGGAATATATTATTAATATACTATACTAGCAGAACCGACGAGCTTCGTTCCACCTAAAATTGCTTAATTCTATATTTTTACATTTGCAATTTATTTAAAATATAAAAAAAAGGTTAAGTATTCAAAATTTGCAAATTTGGATTCCATTTTTTAGATTAATTTTCGATTAAAGCAGAAATTTGTACTTCATGTGTATGGGAGTCCCCCTCCAGAAGAGGAGGGATCTAATACCATCATAAGAACCTTCATCGTTCCCAAAAACCTCTACATGCAAATGTTTATGCCGATCGGTTCAGTAGTTTCCAAGTCTATAAGGGCAGACAGACAAAAATTCATTCTTATGTGTATAAATTTGGTATTACGTAGTTTACGTCGAGCGGTCGTGTCTTTTGACGTAAACTACGTCTAAGGGGAAGCCTCGGATACAGGGTGCAAAATGAAAATTTCCAAATTGGGGACCGTCACGAAATCATGTAAGATTTCAAACGGTAATAGCGACTTTATCTTTCGACGGATTTTCGAGATTTTCTTATAAATAGATTCGGAAACTTTCCACCAATTTGCTAATTGTATTAAAACTATTCATTATCAACGGCAAACTATTGAAAATGTTATTTCTTTCCAAACCGGGGGAAAAATTCAATCCCGTTCATAAATCCCCAACACGGACATCAGATTGCAGTAACGTACTGGCCTTTAGATCCACTGCTTCGTTTTCCCTGTGTATAAAAAAGCCCCGTGTTTCGCGTGCGCGCGTCATTTTCATTCTGCATGTCACGGAGAATGGACGATTTCGTTCACATGGGAGGACTCGTTGATTGAGATTTATGAGTGATGATGCGGATGAAATTTTTCGTTCGTGGTGGCGGTCGTGGCAACAGCAGTACATCTTTACATCCGTGTTCCCAACAGCATCGTTGAATCTGGCAATCAACGTCGTGCTGTTGATGAGGCACATAAGTGGTAATGAATCGGTTCTTTTCAGGACCACCATTATGTTTGGGAGGAAGGTTAAGATGAAATAATTTTGACGTAAACTACGTCTAAGGGGAATACTCAGATACAGGGTGTAAAACGGAAATTTCCAAATTCGAGACCGTCGCGAAATTAGGATAGATTTCAAACGTTAATAGCGTCTTTATCTTTCGATGGATTTTTAATCACTTACTCTGCAGAAGTCGAATCATGGGTTGAATCTTATGAGTTGTTGCGTTACTGCTGCCGATTTATTGCAACAATCTCATGAATTTACTCTCAGTCAAACCAAATTCCTCCAATGAAAAATTTAATGCCCTGAAAAGAACAGATTTCAGATCATGCGGATTTCTAATCACCAACACAACAGCAACCATTCGATAGTCAGAATATCACAAGAGTATTTCACTCAAATGCAGATGCTGGCTCTATGGTTTTACCGCTACACTGCAACAGATTGCCATCGTTGGATTCTCTGTAGCAACGATCCTGTTACGAGCGTTACCTACGCCATCGGTGGGAACGAAGAGCGTGCGTCAGAAGGAGAAGCTGCAAAAATGTATTCGCATGGATGGAAATTAAACCTGAAACAAGTAGCAGTCTATCTACCAAAATAATAATCTTGAGGGGAAATTTCACTGGTATTGATGCTATCCATGCGATTAAATTTTTGTAGCGTTCCTAACTATCAGCCATCACCAAGCGATTAATATGAACTTTGATCAAAATTCGTCTCGCCTCAAATTATGCCTTAAGAGCTGCTTTCACTGATGACACTTCAGACGCAACCGTTGCAGAAATAAACACCACCATAGCCGCCATCATAGACACGCAAGAAAATTCCATCTGAGTGCTGTTGATGCTGACGACGACGACCGCGCAACCCACACCATCGCCGGGAATAAAATTTCCGGTAGGAGCTCCGCCGATGCCGAAGGTCTGGTCTCCGCGACATCTTGAACGAAAAGGCTCGCGCGCGCGGAAGAGCTGCTTTCTTGTAATCAATAAAGTTGAACCTGTAGCCACGCCCCTTTGGTGAGTGTTTGACGGTTACACAATATTTGCAGTCATACCGGACAACAAAGAGGAGGGACTAATGAGCCATCTTTATTGGTTATAAGAAAACTGCTCTCCCCCGCGCGCGCGTGGCATCATTCACGCTCCCCCAGCCCAGTTCGAGACAGCAAAATGATGATTTGGCAAATGAGTGGAATGATGCGTTTTGACGTAAACTACGTCTAAGGGGAAGCCTCAGATACAGGGTGCAAAATGAAAATTTCCAAATTGAGAACCGTCACGAAATCATGTAAGATTTCAAACGGTAATAACGTCTTTATCTTTCGATGGATTTTCGACATTTGCTTATCAATCGATTCGGAAACTCTCCAGCAATTTGCCAATTCTATTGATACTATTGATTATCAACGTTAAACTATTGAAAATGTTATTTCTTTCCAAACCGGGTGAAAATTCAATCCCGTTCATAAATCCCCAACACGGACATCAGATTGCAGTAACGTACGGGCCTTTTGATCCACTGCTTCGTTTTCCCTGTGTATAAAAAGCCCCGTGTTTCGCGTGCGCGCGTCATTTTCATTCTGCATGTCACGGAGAACGGACGATTTCGTTCGCACGGGAGGGCTCGTTGATTGAGATTTATGAGTGTTGCTGCGGATGAATTTTTCGTCAGGTGGTGGTGGCGGTCTGGCAACAGCAGTACATCTTTTCATCCGTGTTCCCAACAGCATCGTTGTGGAAATGAATCGGTTCTTTTCAGGACCACCATTATGTTTGGGAGGAAAATTAAGTTGAAATAATTTTTGACGTAAACTACGTCTAAGGGGAAGCCTCAGATACACTGCCGCTAACCGCAAGTCGAGCACATCTGTATATGGAGGCCCATATACAGATGTGCTCGATTTGCGGTTAGCGGCAGTACAGAAAAGTTAAACGGAAATTTCCAAATTCGAGACCGTCGCGAAATTAGGATAGATTTCAAACACGAATAGCGTCTTTATCTTTCGATGCATTTTAATCACTTACTCTGCAGAAGTCGAATGATGGATTGAATCTTATGAATTTTTGCGTTACTGCTGCCGATTTATTGCAACAATCTCATGAATTTACTCTCAGTCAAACCAAATTCCTCCAATGAAAAATTTAATGCCCTGAAAAGGACAGATTTCAGATCATGCGGATTTCTAATCACCAACACAACAGCAACCATTCGATAGTCAGAATATCACAAGAGTATTTCACTCAAAAAGCAGATGCTGGCTCTATGGTTCTACCGCTACACTGCAACAGATTGCCATCGTTGGATTCTCTGTCGCAACGATCCTGTTACGAGCGCTACCTACGCCATCGGTGGAAACGAAGAGCGTGCGTCAGAAGAAGAAGATGCAAAAATGTGTTTGCATGGATGGAAATTAAACCTGAAACAAGTAGCAGTCTATCTACTAAAATAATAATCTTGAGGGGAAATTTCACTGGTATTGATGTTATGTCCATGTGAATAAATTTTTGTAGCGTCCTTGACGCACGGTCGTGATTCCGCCACTGACAGAAACTATCAGCCATCACCAAGCGATTGATATGCACTTTGATCAAAATTCGTCTCGCCTCAAATTATGGCTTAAGAACTGCTTTCACTGATGACACTTCAGACGCAACCGTTGCAGAAATAAACACCACCATAGCCGCCATCGTAGAGACACGCACGAAAATTTCATCTGAGTGCTGTTGATGCTGTCGACGACTACCGCGCGACCCACACCATCGCCGGGAATAAAATTCCCGGTAGGAGCTCCGCCGATGCCGAAGGTGGTACCATGGTCTGGTCTCCGCGACATCTCGAACGAAATGGCTCGCGCGCGCAGAAGAGCTGCTTTCTTGTAATCAATAAAGTTGAATCTGTAGCCACGCCCCTTTGGTGAGTGTTTGACGGTTACACAATATTTGCAGCCATACCGGACAACAAAGAGGAGGAACCAATGAGCCATCTTTATTGATGATAAGAAAACTGCTCTCCCCCGCGCGCGTGGCACTTCATTAGAAATGTCGCGGGCGGCGGTCCCAGCATCGGTTCTTCTCAGGGCCACCATCCTATGCAAAGGAAGAGGTGAGGCGAATATTGTTCAAAGAGCAAATTAAGCACTTTGCGACGCCATAATGTTGCCGTCCGTAGCAGAATCACGAGTGCGCCCCGGGAGGAGATGCTACAATTATGAATTCGTATGGATGGCATCAGTGGCAGCCAGGTGAAATTTTCTCAAGATCTTATTTGATTTTGTTGCAGCTTGTGATTGGGAAGGCGGATTATTAACAACCAATCGAAAGATGGAGACAGTTCAATCGAAATGATGCCGTCAGTAGCGAAATCACGAGTGCGCTTTGACGCGTGGTCTTTGCAAAAACATGTGTGCGTCTTCAGTGATTTGACGGAAGTTATCCTCATTTCTAAAATTTTAACGGTTAAATACAGTAAAAAGTGCAATTAAACTTGATAAATTGAAATTTAGAAATACCCAAGTTTAGTTAAGCTCATTTAGAATATTTTTCGAAAAATTCAAAAAAGAGCAATGAATTGAATTTAAACAAACAAAACTAAACTACTCATATTATGCAAAACTCGGAAATTCAATAAATTTGTTTTAATTACATAAATATATTAGTTCCTTTTAATATGTAAATTTCATAAGAAATCCAAAGAGTAATTTTGTAATACTCATGGATAATGGCACTAGATTCTTCATTTTACCAAACTGTTTCACATAGTTTACGTCGGGCGGTCGTGTCTTGTACACAACCCTTATGATTTTTTTATGAAACAAACATATCATGTAAGGACCTTAAATTCTTAGGGCCGCAAAGAGCAAATTGTATATTTGAAACTGGTAGACTTTTGCTTACTCTAACTCTAAGGTATTACAAAAGACAAAAGATGTAAAGATTTACAGCGGCAGCGGACAAATAGCATAAGTTCCCTTCTCCAAAATGGCCAATGTTATTCAATTAGGTTGAAAATGGTAAAAGTTATGAAAATTTCAATATCTGGGTACACGGGTACCCTATCTGCCATTCACGTCTGTTTTTTGTTGGCCGCATAAAGGTTAAATTTGTTTTCCAATGTGTTTAAATGCTTTTGTCCCTCTGTCTACATGACATAAAATTGATGCCAAGGCTAAAAATTCATGTTTTGTTTTAAGCCAGTTTTGATAATTAATAAAATTTGTTCCAAAATTGAGTGAAGCGCGATGAGCGTGCGGCTGATTAATATGAATGAATTTTACTACTGGAGGATATAAACAACCAGCATTTGGCACCAATACATTACCAGTTTTCTACTTCCATGTCTAGTTGCTAAGGAGAGCAAACTCATTGCTGATAATAGAAATTGCTATGCCAATAGAAGAAACGTTGACCTGTTACTTTATATTAAATCTACTGAGTTTGTGGTAAAAGCTGAACACCAATCATCAAAGAAAGAGCATACAAATGTATACCAGTTAAACTGCACCTGTGTTTTAGTGTAATTATTCATTATTTTTATCATTTAATTTGGCGAATGTCTTAGACTGCCAAGAATAGGTATTTTCCCCTAATTAATTTTAATAAATTTTTTAGTAGTAAAACTTTGTGGAAAAGTTTTTGTTCAAAGGTGTGTAGCATATATGCTTTCCTTCATGTTTTTAGCGGGAAATGAAATACTTTCATAATGTTGTGGAAAAAAATATTTGTTGAGTTTTGATATCGATACTACATTACCGATTTTATATTATGCCTATAATGGACTACCATCATGATATCACGAAAATCTGCGATGTGGGCTTTCAAAGCATCCAAGAGTTTGAAAATGTTTAGATTGCATGCTTCACCATGTTTGTTATTAGAGCATTTTTTTTTTACAAATTTGAGTTTTGCTTGACGGAATGTGACTGACTTGCGGTTACTTTTCTCATTGAGATGAAAAGTAATCGCAAGTCAGTCACATTGCGATTTCCAACACGGCAAGTGAGTTTTTCACTTTGTAACTACTATGCTCCATTAAATATTCAAACAATCTTTGGTGTGTGACGTTTAGAGCTGATCAAAATTACTTATACACAATTTTTGAGAAGAAAAACTACAAAAACTTTGCAAGCAGTTTTCTCATTTGCACGTTTTTCCAGATAAGCTCGACTTGCGGTTAGCGGCAGTAAACTCCTCAAAAATAGGTCGTTTTACCCTAAATAAATAAATAATAATAGCCGTTATATTATTCTGTGTAATAATTGGTCTTTTCAAATGCTTCAATACCCAATTTGATAAACTCACATGATTTTCGGATTAAAATAAATAATCATTAATTCAATCGAAATCAACATTGCAAACATCAAGTTTGTTGAAGCAAAAATTATTAACAAAATATTCAGCTAGTTTTCCACGGGACCACTTTGTTTTCTACCCAAGTGGTCTCAAGCTTGCAACGCAACCCAAAGCCTCATCAGCAACGCGAACAGATAAGATCTAGATTTGTATTTGGTTCCCGCTCGCCAACATGCATGTTAGGGACAGTGAATATGTTAGCGGAGAAAATGTGCGTTTGTAATATTTTCGTCTCGCCGGGGCGACGTCCCCGCCCCCCTTGTTGCTTGTTGTCCTGCGTAGAGCGCTTTGGCACATAGTGGGCCGTCGTCGTGGTGTGGATGCTGTAACAAACAGCAGCAGTGTTGTGTCTTGTCGCTCATGGCGGGACGAGCGCGACGCGACGCGGTGGTTTCGCCAAGTTAGTTGAGATAAGCCTTTCATTCCGTACGGCGATGGCAACAGCCCGCAACAACAACAACGGCAATCATCATAACGACGAATCATTTTGAGGACCCATGGAGATGGCGAACGGCCCAGGCAAGTGCAATAATAATAATATGAAAAATTATGGAAAAATCATTTCCCAGCTTGGTACACGTTCGCTTCGCCGTGAAGTGGGCTGGAGTCCCCGCTCTGCAGGTGAATACACGAAGGGATCTAACTGTGAATTTATGTTACACCATAACGGTTAGTGTAGAACCTATAAAAATTAGCAGAAGCATAACTTTAATGTGGCCTGAGCTTTATATGAGTGTTGCAAGCAGGCGGTTATAGATTGCCAAACATGTTTTTATATATTTTCTTCAACATGTTGGGGCTATGTTGCTCGAGTCATTTTGTATGTCCTTTCCTTGTGTATGAAAATGTTTAAACACTTCACATGTCATGCCAAAATTTATGAATGCGTTTTAACGAAATCATTGAAGGCTTAATGCAAATAATTTTTGATTGAATGCTTTTACAAAACAACAAAATAAATGGTCTCCTCCTGGAAAATGGAGTTGCATTTGCCAATTTTTTTTAAAGTAATAACTATATGAAATAAGAATAAAGTTTGCAAGCAATAATGCTCAACTGTTTTCTAAATAAATTATGAATCAGTCAAAGTGTTTACCAGGGTTTCTACTTTTCCTTTCAATGATAGAAAGCAAGCATTTCTTAGGGTTAATGAAGCATCTTTTTCCGGAACATATTACACCCCATCAGTGATCAGTAAATTTGGATACAATTCCATAATCTGTCTGTATATATCAATGGTCTGTGTTCGTATCCGCATAACTCGAAAACGTGTAATTGTTCGGTTTGTTAATCGTGCGTATTACTGAGATTTTTCTTTGTAAATACCTATGCGTAAAATGTATGACAGGTAGTTATTGTATGAGAAGCGTAGGTTTGTCCCACAGTAGACCTACTTATCATCCAAGTAGATAGCCACCACCGAGCAACCACCTTAACTGATACACACCACCAACCACGCTTCTTCAATCCACCACCAGGAGCCGTAGGATATGGAGCTGGGAGCGGCCATGATGGGTTGCACAAATGGGTGGTACGTAACAGGGATGAAGACTGAAAAAGTCGATGCCCGGAGATGGGGTCATGAACCTTGGGCCTGAAAATCATATAATAACTCGTTCACTTACCCGGCAATCGTGAACGAGTTAAGAAGTCTAAAGAGACAAGTTAAGTAGATTGATTAGTTTTCGGAAACCAATATTGAAAGCTATAATACCAGGATATCAGGTAATTGCCTAGCCCCCTTCTCCACATATCTTCCAGGTTTCCTTAATTATGACCGTGATTGTTATGTGTGCTTTCGTTTCGAATGTCATAGGACCCCGTTGTTCCTACCGTTCCATTGTGTTTTCCCGTGAATTTCAACGCCGTGCTTGTCCCCAGTTTCCCGTGCAGCCTTGCGCGTCATACACGGGTAAAAATCGGTTCCCGGAAATGAGAAAATAATTCATGATTTCATGAATCCAACGTGTTTTCATGTTATGAAAATACACCATGAATATAAATCATGATTTCATGATTTATTTTCGCGTAACGCAACCAATGCGTTAAAAAAAAGTTCAACAAGAATTTTTAACTCGAGTACACCGAGTGAGAGTCCGGCGTGCTACCTTTCAGCCGTTCTCACTTCTTGGGAAGGGAGTGTTCGAAGTATAACCGGTTATGCATTTTGTCGACTGTTGAAGATTGCGCAGTACCATGAATAATGTTCCTGAAATCATGAATTATAATCATGATTTCATGAACTGGCATGATTCATGATTTCATGATTTTTTATTCATGATTATGGGTATGCATTTGTTTCCGTGTAGAGCCCCCTCGCCTGGTAGATTCCGGCACCGTTGTTGGCCGATGACCGATCCGACAACATATCGGTAGCCTAGGCTAGGATGCGAAACTGGATCATCAGCTATCCGCCGACAATTCCTCGGTTCAGCCCAAGGCGCGGAACGTAGCCAGACATGGCTGAAGCTTCATCAGACGAGGAAGGACGAAGCGAAGAGGAGAAAGGTAGTTGGGAGAGAAGAAGGGCCCCATCAGTTAAGGTTAGCCAGTTAGTAAGAAAGTGGGTGGAAAGTGAAGAGAGGAAGGAGTGAAACCCAATAAAAGTGTGCAAATTGACAAAGTTGGTTAGGTTTTTCTTAATTTCGAGTGCAAAGATCCCCTGTCCCGTGGTAAACTTACGAGATTTTCCCGATCCTGAGGCAGTTGATTCGGGTGTCTCGGAAGTGCTCTCGGTTGGCTAGACCGGTAATTACACTTTGGCGCCAACATAAAATTTACTTACCGTTAATTTGTTGTAGGCTCAGCTTGGAAATACGCACTTGATTAGCTGGTTTCGATAGAGGTCTCTGGGAAAACATCCAGGCCTTCACAAGCCGATTGACATTTTGGGCTCACTCCTTTTATCTGACACAGATCGTGAAATTATTTCATTGTACAATAGAGGGGAGGATTTAAAATATTTAGAATTTTCAAATTTTAGGATTTTTAAATTTAGCATTTTCAATTTTTGGGATTTTTAATTTGTTTTTTGACGTGCGAAACCGTTTCACTAGATAGTTCCTTTGAATTTTATAATTTTCTAAAAGCATACGCGATGGAGCAATCTCGTCTGCAGTCGTAGTACTACGCGTTGATCACTGCTTATCTGGCTGATGTCGAATTAGACCATGAATTACAAATCCGTGATGTGAATATGCTCGATGAGAGTCGTTCCAAACGGGAGTGAACATTGCGCGGTTTATTGAAAGCTGAAAAAAAAAATGGAAAAACTATTAATTTCAAACCATGTTGGGTAGAAATGGTGTGACGAAAAACTCGCGGAAATTATGAATTTATTTTTTTTCAGAATGGAACGTTTGAAGTCCCACGCCAAAGAAGAAGAAGACTTGAATGGCATTGCTATCATAGCTGGAGTGTGTTCTACATTGCTCAGCACAATTTATTTAATCATTTCGACACTAGAAGAAGTGAGAGCAGAGGCGGCTATACTGAATGAAAGCTTACGAAAGATGCGTGAAGAGGTCAGCGAGAATAGAGCAAATTACGAAAAGGATCAAATTGATCGAAATTCAAAATCTAAAGTGGTAGAAGAGACAGAAATTGATGAGCATGGAAGTAGACTTAGAATGGAGAATATTGAACATGATTTGTTTCGGTTGCTAATCGATTGATTTTCGGCGAGAAATAAAACAAATGTTTGCCAGATTGTCCGGACGTTTCGGTCGATTCACTGGCCTTCGACCATCTTCTGCGGACTCTAAAATACACATATATATTGTCAAGAAAACATAAATAACACAAAATAATCACTCACAATCTTCCTGCCGCTTCCTTACTCTAAGACGGCCATTACTACTACTCGTTGTTTACATCTATTCTTATTGTTACGTACTGCTATTGGGGGTTTTAAGCTTTGTTATAATTGAGTTATAGGCGGTTTTAAAATTCATTGCATCTTTCTGTTTGTTCACAACTTTATCGTCCCCTCTAATTTTAATGTAAAACGTTTCTGCTGTCAATCTTTTGTAACTATTACTAATTTGGTCAAGTATTTTTGTTTTGTCGAAGTCAAAAATATGTCCCTCTTCTACAATGGTTTATCACAACACACTGTAGAAGAGGGGCAAATTTGACTTCGCCGAAAATCAATTGATTAGCAACCGAAACATAAAATCGCGGCGATCGATCCATTGTCATCATGAACATGATTTGGCTATTAGTGAGCAACGCAGAGATGACGATTATGGTAGGAACGATAACGTGGTAGAAAAGCTTTCCAACGAAAATGATCGTTTGAAGGTAGTTGTTAATCAATTACTTCAACGGATACAAGCCTTAGAAACTACAAATGCAACCAAAGAGAGAGAAATTGATCAAATCAAGCAAAGTACACCGGTAGACGATAGATCGAGACAAACGGAAACGGAGAATGAACAAGAACAAGGTTATAGTCAGCAAAATGTTTATGAATGGATGAAATCGAGATGTGGTTCGTTTGAAAGCCTAGTAGATGTGAGCAAACTAGTTCAACCATCTCGTAGTGAAAAAGTAAATGTTAGGCGAAACGATGATATTGAAAAACCGAGAGGTAGTCGATTACCAATACATAAATGGTCAGTGAGGTACGACAGGACACATAACGGTAGGAAGTTGAACGAATTTCTAAAGGAAGTTGAATTTAATGCTAGGTCGGAGGGATTCACTGAGGCCGAATTGTTATAATTTTCCGGGTATGTCCAGGCAGTGGGACGATACCAGAAAATTTAACGTGCTGTTCCGAAACACCAGGGCAGACTGCAGAACGACGATGCTATCTGCCAACGTAACGTCTATTCCTAAAAAGAAGGAATTCGGTTAACGATTTGATTCTATTAACTGTGGCAATTATACGCCAGGAAAGAAAACAGATTTAGTAGACCACATCCCCAAGTTGAGGAGATTAGTCAGCAAAAACAAAGTTGGAGAATTAACGATTCTAGTGGGACTTCTCCCTCCTAGTTACAGTGGGAATTATCAGGGACGTAATTACAATCTGAACTATAACCCAGGGAATAAACAGGTTTCTACAGTGAACTCTCCCTTACTCGATATTGAAGGGACCATCGAGTTAGGGAGGTATCGAGATAGGGAACACATTTAGGGTAAGACGGTATAATATGCCCCCCCTAAGGCAATACCTATGAAAACTGTTTACTTTTCAACGTAATTTATGCAAACTTTGTGTTATATTGAAGTTCAACGAGTCCCAAATGCATTACATGTGAGTAGTCATATAAAAATATTACAGATAACACGTAATAAAGCTTTTTTGAAGGAGGGTCCCGTAGCGTAGTTGGCTACACGTTCGCCTTACAAGCGAATGGTCATGGGTTCGATTCCCAGCCCCTCCACCAAACCCTCGTCAGTCGCCAGATCCGCAGCCCATACGGTGGCGTTTGGGGTACGCGCCTTACCGTCACGGCTGCCTGATGACGACTGACAACTTGTTCTTCTCGGAGGCATTCCTCCAGCGCTACCCGGATTAATGGCAACCGAACAATGCAACGATCATTGGATACACGACATGGACAAACGGACACAATGGACTCACGATGAGATGGACTGGCAACGACAACAATAATAGTAGAGTAGAGTGGGGCAAGAGTGCGCGTGGGGTAAGAGTACGTTTTCGATTTTTTGAAGTAATAAAAAAAGATAAATTAGCAACACTGCATCAGTTTGACAGGTATTCTGGCCAACTATTATCATGTGTAATTGTAAACGATTTGAATGAACAACAAGGGAGATATGGAGTTAGATAACTTTTTGGTCATTTTGCTAAAAATAATTGGGTTTCCGCAACTAGTATTTCACAACCATATATACGTTCAATCAGGTGAACATTATACCATTTCGATAACCTATTGTATAGAGTACTTTATGGTATAGAACACCAATCCGGTTGGTTTTCCAAGAAGTCAAAACCATTACTTGAATATTTTTTGGGACTGTGGGGTAAAAGTACGCAGGAACCGGTGGGGCAAGAGTACGCATATGAATCTTCAAGTTATGATGTCAAACCCGTATCTCCAGCCGAAATAAGACTTCTTCCAAAGCGCAAAGATCCAAAACTAAGAAAAAGGGACAGAATTCGAAATTATCACAAGTTTTTAGGATAAGTTGAAGTAATTCGGTGTTAGAAAGGACTTAGCGAACAAAGCACTGAAGCAAAATAATGAAATTGTATTAGGACTTGTTGTACACCTAAACATAGCACGAAAACACAATTTCATCTAAATGATAATTTCATTTAATCAAAAGAAACATTCATAAATTACGCAACGTATAGCTAGGAGGGGTTGCGAGATGTGTGACGATCCATATAATTTTTAGAGGATTCATACAAATAGTATAAGATAGGGGGGAGGGGTGATGAAATAGTCAAATTTTACGTTACGTGATTGGTGGACTTTCTTTAAGGAAAATGCCTTTGTATACGCCACGCGAAACCTGGTATATTTTTATCTCTGTAGATTTTTGCATATATAAAAAACAATGGTTTTTCGTATGAAAGTGCACATTTTTGGACCCCCTCCCCCTTTAAGAGCTACGTAATCTTTAAACATTCCCTAATATATTCTCATTAAACATCAATTAAATGTTATTAACTCTTATTTGTGTTAATATATACTCAAAGCACATGATTGGATAAATGCGTACTCTTACCCCACCCGATGCGCACTTTTACCCCACCGGTGGGGTAAGAGTGCGTTTTTCACTTGTCTTGCAATAAGGGTTCTACTAAAACGAATCTCAATAATTTCAATATTTTTTCCACTGGGTAACATAAAGGAAGAGTATATAAATCATCGACACTGATTTGATATGCAGAAGCTTGCTTCATAAGGGCCACATGATCGATTGAAAACTAAGTGCGTACTCTTGCCCCACTCTACTCTAATGGAAATCTAAAAATAGATTCTGTGTGGATTCTGTACAGCAGAATACCACAGTAGATATCGGCACAGTAGCGGTCAAGTAACACAGAGTGCCTAACAAATAAAGGAATAAAAAAAAAAAAAAAAAAAAGCTTTTTTGAAAAGTCGTGAAAATCTAGATTTCAAAAAGTGCCTGGGCAATACGCCCCACCGTAATCAAACACGTTTCATAGCGCTTTATTAGTATTTTATCTATCCCATAACAAAAAGTTTACAAATCCTTATATGCTTGACATTAAAAAACCAACATAAGTCCATTTAAGCAGGTGTGAATTACATTTTAATATTGTCCATACAATTTGGAAGCAACTGCTGCAGGCTCGCTGTGCTTGTGTACAGTTGGTAAGGGCATACCGTCCTGCCTACACTGGGGCGTTTTGGCCAGTGAAACATGTTTTCGAAAATCGTAACATTTTTGAAGATGGAAGCAATTTTATATCATATTAACCACTGAGAAAAGTTATTTTGTTGCCCAACTGAGTGTTCCAGTGCAAGTGTTCCGGACAGTATGCTAGAGTCGCTCCAGAATGTTGAGCAAACAAACATGAAAAGTTACATCAAACTGTAACTTTTTGTATTTTGCTATTATTTTCGTTGTGTAATAGAAAAATACTTCCACATTCACATAGTATGATCGTTTTACAAATATTTATAGGTCCCAACTGATTTTTACCCTTAGTTAGGTATAGTTTTCTAGAAATCAAAGGGGGGCGTTTTGGCCAGGTGGGGCGCATTATACCGTCTTACCCTATATTTGGCCGAATGTCGTTTAGCCGAACAGTTAAAATTTGTTTCCTTATTAAGTGAAGTGAGAAGGGGCTGCGAAATGGTGAGTTGACATCCGGGAAGGGGCGCCTAACATAGCTCTGGTCCTCACAAGCTCCAATACTCACGCTTCCACGGGTCTTCCGATGACAATCGACCGCCAGCTAAGGGTTGCGTACTTAGCTGGTAGTGCAGCCTGTCCTTCTGACATCAGCTAGAGTGAGAGGGTGCGTCCTGTGGGGTCTGCCTAGGATGTGGTGGGCTCTGTTGAACTTCTATAAAAAGCTGCATGTGTCCCCAAGCAGGCCCTATCAAAGCGACCGTGGGCCGCTCAAAGCGCACTAGCCTAGTCCTGGTGTGTTGGGTGGGACTTTAAACAAATTTGACTCGACTGATCGAGCGTCTGTCCACCAAGGAGGTGCGGCTCCAACAGCGTCTGTTCTGGCATCCAGCGGCTGAGTATGAAATGCTATTCCCCGGAAGCTATACCTAAGATGGCAGCCCCATCCTGGTGGATAGGGAACCTTGGGCCAACAACCTACTGTTCCCGAAACATCAATTTGTTCGAGAATCCGATAATGAAAGAATACGGACTGATTTTACGGCGACGACTCTTAGCGCGAAACAACGGACATGAATAGGAACATGGCACGCCGCATGAAGCTTTCTTCGCACTCCGAATTTCTCACATCTCACTTTGCATTTTTCACTTCCCATTTCTCATTTCTCACTTCTTACTTCTCACTTTACATCTCTCACTTTTAATTTCTCACTAACTTTTACTCTCTCATTTCTCATATCTCATGTCTCATATCTCATGTCTCATATCTCACGTCTCATATCTTACGTCTCATATATCACGTCTCATATCTCACTTCTCATTCTACACTTCTAACTTCTTATTTCTCATATCTCACTTCTCGCTTATCACTTTTCACTTCTAACTTCTAAATATGTTGTGCATGTACTGTTTCCGACAACATCGAGTTAGCGAGGTAAAAATGCTTTGGAAGCTTACTTCGACTTTTTTTTTTAACTTGTCTTTATTTTGAGGCTCAAGTACCATAAGGCATAACGGAGCCGTTATATCTTTGATTTTTAGTTACAATCATGATTTGCGTCTTATTTCATAATATTAGTTTTGGGGAGCCGAAAAACTCGCGGCTTGGTCGAGGTTAAGGAGTACAAGAAAAAAAAATAGGAAATGGGATAGGGCCTAGGTAGCGTTGTTGCGATGTTCTCAGTGGTGATTGACAGGGGACAAACTGTAATGATACAAACAAACTTTTTTTCCTGGCGGAGCGGGTGGGGACGATGAATACTTCGACTTAGAGAATATTGAGTAAGGGAGATATCGACTTACGGAGGCAGCGCAATATGCTATATTCAAGGGACTTTGAATTTCATCGAGTTAGAGAAAATATCGAGTTACAGAATATCGAGTAAGGGAGAGTTCACTGTACTACCAGAACCGTGTATCAAAGTGGAAA
This sequence comes from Armigeres subalbatus, assembly GCF_024139115.2. NCBI lineage: Eukaryota > Metazoa > Arthropoda > Insecta > Diptera > Culicidae > Armigeres > Armigeres subalbatus. The sequence goes on along the minus strand of NC_085140.1, from coordinate 461,656,596 downwards.
TTCGGTCTGTGCCAAAAGTCCTCAGTCTGAACCTGTCGATAATCCAGAAGTCATTCTCCAGCAGTTGGGATACTCGAAAGTGGTCAGGCATTCTACAAAGCGAGACGAGATCGCAACTTTGCTCGTCAAGCTAAGTGGAGACGCCAGGCCATTCACGAAAATCGAACTAATGGGGATTCGTTTGATTGGACTGCTTGACAGTGGAGCTGCAAGGACAGTTTTGGGAATCGGAGTGAAAAAGAGTATTAAAAACTTAAATTTGAATCTCACACCCCCATCAGTAAATTTGACTACTGCTGCCGGGGAGGATTTAGAAGTTTTAGGACGTGCAGACATTCCCATTACATTCAATGAAACAACAAAAATATTACCCATTCTGATCGCTCCGGAATTACACCGAAGATGTGTCTTAGGATACGATTTTTGTTATAAATTCGGCATTTCACCAGCCATACGAAGTCAACCAATTGAGCTTTTAGATGATGGTGTTAGTGAGGAATTAGATTACAACACCAAAATCGAATTTTGAATCACTTGGGTCAGGTGCGATTACTGACTACCATTGACTTATCACAAACGTTTCTCCAAATTCCATTAGGCTCGGAGTCACGCAAGTATACGGCTTTCTCGATACTAGGTAGAGGGCTGTTCTAATTCACACGGCTTCCGTTTGGATTGGTAAACAGTCGTGCTACTCTGAGTAAGTTAATGGACCGTGTACTGAGCCATGGAGCATTAGAGCCGGAAATATTTGTCTATTCAGTCAGATGATATTGTTAAGGGAAGCAAACTTAAGCATAAACCTAACTAAGTCCAAGTTCTGTTACCAGGAATTACCGTATCTTGGATACATTTTGTCCCAAATTGTTTTAAGAGCTCATCCAGATCGCGTTCAAGTGATCTTAGGATATCAGGTTCCGAAATCAGCTAGACAATTAAGACGATTTCTCGGTATGATTAATAACTTCCGCAGATTTATCGCATTTTCATTCATTTATTTTGTAGCATACTAAATATCCTTTTCATCTTCAAAGATCATAAATTAGAGATCTTGTCGTTTTCCAACAGAGCAAACATGCAGCTCAATTTCAGAATGTTCCCACGCGCAAGTCAGATGCGCTTACTTCACATTCACTCAAGTGGAATACAACAATTCCATGAATTCATCTGGAACACAACGTTCCATAACTAATAAATCCCTTTAGGTGACATACAACATTTCCAAGAATAATTCTGTGTCATGTCACTTTACACCTATCGATTCCCATACCACACAAGTGCTGGTAACTTGAGCAAGGCGCTGGTTTTCTTCAATGACAACATGACTCATTCACGATCCCTTGGATTCATATTTCATGTCGCCTAGAGCGCTGAGCAATTATGTTCTTTCTTTTACACAACTGACCTACTCCAACGCAACCAAAGTGAACACGCCCTTCGATATGACTATGTTTACGTATCGGTTATTGCCTTTACGATTTACGCTTCTCTGATTGGTAAATTAGTAAATAGTTGTTCCTAGCTTCTCACTCCATAGACAGAGAAAGCATAATGAAGAAATAATGATGTACTAGAATTAAGAAGTTTCCTATTCAATAAGATTGACAATAAAGATGATTAGTTTACCAACCACGAATCGAACCACATCTTCATTTAATTTGATCGAAGTCCCAAGTTTACTAAAATTTAGTCTACATCTAAACAGATAACATTGAGTCAACAATTTTACGCCACAATACACGGTTCGAGGCCGCATCTCTCCATCCTCGGATACGCCCCACGCTTGCCAAGTCGTTTTGCACCTGGTCTGCCCATCTCGCTCGATGCCCTCCACGCCGTCTCGTACCTGCCGGATCGGAAGCGAACACCGTTTTTGCTGGGTTGCTGTCCGGCATTCTTGCAGCATGTCCTGCCCATCGTACCCTTCCGGTTTTATCTACCTTCTGGATACTGGGTTCGCCGTAGAGTTGGGCGAGGTCATTGTTCATTCTTCGCCGCCACACACCGTCTTCTTGCACACCGCCAAAGATGGTCCTAAGCACCCATCTCTCGAATACTTTGAGTGCTTGTAAGTCATCCTCGAGCATTGTCCATGTTTCATGTTCGTAGAGGACAACCGGTCTTATTAGCGTCTTGTACATGACACATTTGGTGCGGTGGCGAATCTTTTTTTACCGCAGTCTCTTCTGGAGCCCTTAGTAGGCCCGACTTCCACAGATGATGCGCCTTCGTATTTCACGATTAACATTTTTATCAGCCGTTAGCAAGGATCCGAGGTAGACGAATTCCTCGACCACCTCGAAGGTATCCCCGTCTATCGTAACACTGCTTCCCAGGCGGGCCCTGTCGCGCTCGGTTCCGCCCACAAGCGTGTACTTTGTCTTTGACGCATTCACCACCAGTTCAACTTTTGTTGCTTCACGTTTCAGGCGGGTGTACAGTTCTGCTACCTTTGCAAACGTACGGCCGACAATGTCCATGTCATCCGCGAAACAAATAAATTGACTTGATCTGTTGAAAATCGTACCCCGGCTGTTATACCCGGCTCTCCGCATGACACCTTCTAGCGCAATGTTGAACAACAGGCACGAAAGTCCATCACATTATCTTAGTCCCCGACGCGATTCGAACGAACCGTTTCCTCAGCTCTGACTTTCATACGGCGAGCGAAGTGGCGATCCTCCTCTCGACTCAGCCGATGGATTGTAGAACTACAACAGTGCGATATGGAAATCCGACATCGCAAAGGTAAAAAAAAACACCGTACCCGACGCGCTGCCCCGATCCATCAAAACTCTTGATGAAGAGCCTGAGGACGGGTGGTATAAAAAGCTTTTTAAAGCCGTGGAAGATGACCCTGAGAACCCTGAGACCCAGAGGCGGCGGAGCCTCAATAAAGAAATAAAGGAAGTCGACCGAAATCTAACCTGGCAACAGGTTAAAGCGATAGTTGGACATCGCTCAGGATGGATATCTTTCAAGTCGGCTCATTGCACAACAGGAGGTGTATAGAATTCATAAGTAAGTAGCTCTACATCTCTGATGGTTAGTTCCACTTCCATACTAGAAATCGAATACAACTCTTCATCCCAAATGGGGAATGGTCATTTGGCCAAAACCCATTCGGCCAATTCAGCAATTTGGCCAAATGCCACTAGGCCGTACAAACCACTAGGCCGAAAGTCATTTGGCCGAACGGGTCATCCGACCAAATGAGTCATGGGAATGGTTGACATTTCTTTTTACCATTCATTCTTTTATGCAATCACGAAGTCGCATTCCTTCCCATAATATTTACAAATATTTAATTTAATTTGCTGTATACATAAGAACTAATTTCTGTCTGTCCGACCCTTATAGACTCGGAAACTACTAATCGACGTGAAAATTTATAGCAGGGGTTTTTGGGCCCAGGGAATGTCCTTAAGATGGCTCGAGACCCCTTCCTCCTCTAGAAGGGGGGCTCTCATACAAATGAAACAGACATTTCTGCATATCTCAAAAACTAATAAAGCAAATGAAACCAAATTTGGCATGTGGAGGTGTTTGAAAGCAAGAATTGTTTCTATCGTGCTTCGAGACTCTTTTCCATATGTAAATTCGATTTATGAATTTATAAAAAAATTGAAATTGGGCGAGACGAAGTTTGTCGGGACTGCTAGTTTTTCATGAAGCGGGAAATTCTTCACTGATCGACAGGGTGTTATGTGCCAAACAATAAAAGTAGAACATTTTTCCGCAAGGTGTTATAAGCGTTACGATTTGATCTTATCGTCAGCTCCGTACTTCTCTCAAGAAATTTCAAAAGCGGAATCATTCCTTGTCCCATCTTTTTGCAGACTACTTTTGAAGTCCATACCACCAATATGTGTGTAATAGCTGGTTGCAATTGCACACCCGAACAGGGTAAAAATAAACCTTGTGGTTCCTAAAAATCTTGGTATAAGGAGAGAATATCAAAATTCCAAAGAGATTCGAATAATTCCAATTTCGCCGACCTCTGTTGTCAAAATCTCAGTTTCGATATTTCTACCGCGTTTTAACTAAAAAAACCCTGATTAATCCACCTAGCGGTTTGATGCCTTTCTCGTGGAAAAAATACTAACAAAAACTATTTTGGCCATAACTTCTGATCCCATATAGACCAATCTGGCAAATTTTCAATAGCAAACAATGGGACAGGATTCCCCGATTTTTTCAAAAGTTTGGTGTTAGAGTGATCCTAAAGCCTTTACGCATACTTAGTAACGTTAAAGGCAAAACTTTATTGTACAAGAAGGACCAAAAAATACACTACAAGACATGTAAAACTGATCTTCGACATTATATTTCTCACCCGCAAATTAACATCAGGTAAGCATATAAACATCCATGCTCTATCTGCTGGAAGAGGAAATGTTGCGAGAAGGAGAGGAAGATGAACTCTATATTCAGAAATTACCCTAAAAGTCCTAAGGTGAGGTTCTTAGGCACCCGCAATTGATAAAAGTAAAGCTATTATTTAAAAAAAAACTGATTAATCCATAAAAAAAACATCAAAATAAGAAACAAATCATATTCCTTTCCATTGCTTTGTTTTTCATAAGATGAACATCCGGAGCTATGAGATAAAGCCCAGAAGCCAACAAAATCAACTCGTATTATAAAATAAAATTGTTTAAAAGAAATCAGTGTAATGTGTTTATATTCTAGTCTACTTTACATCATCAAAAATTCTTTCCTGCATTTCAAGGTTTTATCATTTTGAATGTAGTGCAGTTGATAAAAACTGTCAAAAACTATTGGAATATTATGATAGCAATCAGCTTTTGACTATCAGTTTGATTTAGTCCGCATCCCTCGCCACCTAAAAAAGAAAGAGACATGGCATGCTACGATGACGATGGCCAAGGATCAAGAAGCCTTCAACCACCGCATCTCATCGTAGTAGCGTGCTGTGGGTGCGACACTCAGTGGGAAGGTGCGGCGGTGCGGCGAACAACTTGTCGAATCGCGCGCCGCCGCCGTCGTGCGTGCGTTTGAAATCAACTTGCGATGTGGCTCACTTTTCCACCCCCTTTCTATGGCAGCACAGCGTGCAAGAAGCGATTGGCTAAGCCAAAGATACACAAACCTGACCACCAGAACTGGATGCTGGCTGGCGCAATGAGCGTGCGCTGCGAGTGTGGTGCGATTTCGCAAGCCGTACAACAAATAAAATAAAGCAAAAATTAAAACCGATGCGAACAACAAACGCAACTGACTCGGGCCATCCATCGTGCTGGGGCCCGCGCATCGTCTCTGGGGTCTTGCGCTAAGCCTGATTTTAATACGTCTGAGGTTTTTGCTCCTTGCGGCCAGCTTTGCACTAATAAAAATTACCACTATCAAAGCTCCGGCAGGGGAGGTTGCGATCGCGTTGCGAACGTACTGAAAAATTATTAAAAGCTCAAGAAGTGCATTTAACGCGAAATGAGGCGTATTATTGTGGACTTTATTTGCACTACCGTGCACTTGCGAAGTATCGGAGGTACCTACAGAGAAAAGGAGATGCCTAGAAGCGGTTGTTGGGTAGTTGTTTCGAGTTTGGATTCAAGTTTTCAAGCCGTTAAAGCCTGGTAGTAGCTCGGCTGACGGACTGAAGTAGCAACGCTCGGTTGGATGATAGTAGTTAAAGCGGCACTGCTTCATTAGAGGCCCTAGGCGACTGGTGAAAATCTCATTGCTACCACCACTGTGCGTGCAAAGACTGGACGGAGCTCACCGAGATTCAACACGATGTAGACAAGTTTTTTCTCTAGCCAATACAAAGAATAATAATGTAGGACACACTTTTGTACAAATTTGTTATTAATAAATGTTACAATAAGTTTAGTGAACTTTCATTAACACATTTTAGATTTTACACACAACATAGAGTCAAAACAAAATTTTATTTGTTTGAAGGAAAATGACACAGAAATAGGTACTTATTTTCCATGTAAGCTCAATGTGAAATCCTTTAATTCATCAGTTTGTTTAAATAAGCAATTTCGAACTCAAAATAAATTAATTCACATTCATAAAATGAAATTGGTTCAAGTTATACTCAATCAATTTCCCTTGATTTCTCCGTTAATTATTTCTACAAACTCAATCCTTTCTTCGAGTATTATTGCACTTCTTGAATGAGAAAAGTCAGATCCCGCCCCGACGACAATTAGAACGATATATTTATGCACTTCTTTATAACCGCTTCTCACCGTTTTATTGTTGATGTTAACCGCCCATTGACCGATCGACTTACCGACCGTTCATTCGTTGCAGCAATATCAATCGTGCAAGTGCAGTTGCGGTTCAGCAGCTCGCTCCTTTTCCTCGCATCTCGCCCCAGTTCGGTCCTGCCTCGCCGATTGTGTGCAGATCGACCACCCCCTTTGCATTTGATGATCGTCGGCGCGCGGACGGCACAGTGAAGAGCTCGATGATGGTAATGACGCTTCACTCTTCCACGGTGGATATCGGAGCTGGGGGATTAGCCACCCAATTGGCCGCTGTTGGTTGTGTCTCTTTCTTGCGCGCGCGTCTTCTGGTGCATATTTGCTTAAATGCATCAGAATGCGGTGATAATTTTCGATATTATGCGGCGTGTGAGATGTTTGCATGGTATCTTGGCAACGATCGCGCAACAACGACTCGAGAGCGGGAGAGTTTGCGAGCGCGATCTTCGCCAGTAGACAGCATGAGCGAGAGTTGGATTCGATCCGCGGGACAGCGACGCGCGCGCGGTGCACAATGGAGCACATTGTTCGATCCCAAGACGCGACGGAGCATGGTCTCTTAAGTACGATTCTTCGTCTAAGGATGCAGGGCTGCCAGCTGTGGAGTTAAATGGAACACAACAAAGGCGTCTTTGAGGCCTATCAGCTGGCATCCCTGCCCATGGCAGTGTCACCGAGCGCACACGCGAAGGTGGGGAAAGGGTCCGCCGTTTGAGAAGATTTGCCTTTCTTTCTGTTGTTGATGCTGTTTGCTCTCGCGAGTATTTTCTAAAGGGGGTTACAAGATTGGAGTACGCTGCACCGTGTGTGGCTGGCGCGCGTTTGAGGGGGCTCTGGTGGCGCTCGCATTGTGATGTTGCGCTCATTCGACTCGCTGAAGTGCTCGCGAATAGATATCAAAGGCGGTTGGTGGACACTTTCGTCTACCGTCTTCCTTCTATCGGTTTCGGTTGGTTTACTTGAGCTGAGGTTGCCGCGCGCGCGCATCCATACGTTTCTGTGTGCATCGATTGTGATGATCATCAGTTGTGCGCAAAGTTCCGCCGGAGTTTGGAATAGCTTCTAGTTGGTGGTTCATTAGCATGCAATGATGGCCAATTTAGTGAAGTGACAACATCAGTACCCGCAAAATAGCCAGAAAATATAGCTGCTCCCGGAAGTGCCCGTTTCGTGTATCGGTGACAATTTGGGATTTCCGCTTTTCACAGAATATTTCCAGAGGCACCAGTCGTGATTGAGTGATAATCAAATCGTTCGTGGCCAATGTTTCTGATGATGCTCTGAATAGATGATAAATAAGTGAGGTGGTGGCGGATGGTGATGATGAGATTATGACCATCGTCGAATAGTGCAGATTCGGATTGCAACACTTTGGTGTTTGAGTGGAGTGAATTTTTGGAGAAGAAGACCAGCTTAGAGTCCAGAGTCCCGGTAAATGGATTAGTGCAGACGGCATGCAGACGCTGTTGATTGCAGATGAAAATGAGCCGATGATATGCTCAGGAATGGTTCGGTGCATCCGGGGAGGAAATTGATTTTTGCCGACGGTAATTTTATGCCAATCTTGTTTGATTAAATGGTGCTTAAGTGTGATGCATGTTGCTTTGGATGAGATGAAGATGACGACGTCAGATGGATATTTATGGTGGACGGATGTCTCGAACCGTTTTTAGTCTCTTGGTGACGCTTCTGCTAATGGTGGGTATGATTGATTGGAATTCTTTGCAGTCAGGTGTAAATGGGAAAATCATTTGATGATGAATTAATATTGCCTATGGTTAAAGTAGATGATTGAGGCTAACGACACCAGTGAACACTTCCTCTGAGTATTATTCACAGATACTAGCATGTTGTCTTGCTAAGCGATAATATATAAATCAGCAAAAGAACGAAATAAATTACATCAAGTGGTTTATAAGGTGGTTCAACTTGTTTACAGGATTCTACTTCGAAACCGCGATTGTTCGCATAGAAAATAAATTTCTCCAATGCACAGGATTTTGACTGGCCTCACTCTCACAGGATATTGCTCTACTCAATTTGTTGAGCTTCTCAAATCCCACCCTAACCCGAAGATTTTACAATCTGCATTAACATTAATTATTGATACACACAAATTTGTAGGTGCTGCAAACTTCGCATGTTTTTGTGAGTAGCATTACTTTTTTTTAAATTTCTTTATTTATGTTCTTTTTAAATAAACGTTAGGTTAAACACAGAGTAGCATTTCTTTCTTCCGTTATCATGAGTAATGATATTGCACTAATCCACAGCAGTTCTAATCTGGCATTTGCTGGTTGGGTGTGGTACCTGAACTTTTCCAAAATTTGAAATTTTGATGTTTTTTTCTTTGTTTTTGAGATTTTTCATTGCAAAATAAATATTATCATTTAATCAGTACTGAAGTCGACAAAAAAGGGGATCACGTGAATCTAACTTTTATATCTTTTTGAAGGATACATAGGTCTCTCTCGGGATTCTTAAGTATTCAAGAGATGCCAACTAAAGACATTTTCCCTCTTGCCTATTTAACCCATAAACTTACTTTCATGATTATCAGCTGGTTTTTTCAGGATCATCTTAATATACGCTTATAATAAAAAAAACCTGATTAATCGACCTAGCGGTGATGGTGCCTTTCTCGTGAAAATAAAAAATGTATTTTGTCCATAACTTTCGAGCCCATAGTCCGATCTGGCCAATTTTAAATAGGAAACAATGGGACAGAATTCTGCGTCTGCGCAAGCAAATCGGTTGAAGATAAGTGCCTGAAAAATGAGTGACATATTTGT